>NW_027444881.1:0-13489 GCF_048569485.1 Anomaloglossus baeobatrachus | reverse complement strand
TACTATA
Organism: Anomaloglossus baeobatrachus; assembly: GCF_048569485.1. Classification (NCBI taxonomy): domain Eukaryota; kingdom Metazoa; phylum Chordata; class Amphibia; order Anura; family Aromobatidae; genus Anomaloglossus; species Anomaloglossus baeobatrachus. The sequence continues at coordinate 13,482 of NW_027444881.1, read as the reverse complement.
GGATGGGCGCAATACTACAGGATGGGCACAAGGATGGGGCACATTACTATATTATGGAGAAAAAGACGGGCACATTACTATATTATGGGGCAAGGATTGGAACATTACTATATTATATTTGCGGTGGATGTGAGGTGAGGTGATTGTGCTGTCACAGAAGAGAGGTAGTATCACTGCTCTGTATTGCCAATGCTGAAACGATCAGTGCTGAGCAGAATAGTGACAACAATAAAGGCAGAGTAGGACAGTGAGGCCGGGCGATGCCAGCTTTGACTGTGAGGTTTGGCAACCAAGGAAAGAAAAAAGTCAAATTTGCTTGAGCAGCAGGTAAATAAAGTGTCTGCAGAGAATAAAGTGAAAATTCAAAACGAAGAAAAGTTAGAAGCCAAAAAAATAAAAATAAAGGGGTGTTTTAGATGACAATACAGCACAGATTAGCTTAAAAAAACATTTTGGAGTTTAAGTCGGACAACTTCTTTAAGCTCCCAGCTGCTCAGAGGTAGCATCTGCTTCCTAGCTCCCTGCTCTTAAAGGGCCAGCATACCACCACCCAAAAGTGCCTCTCAGCCCATGGCTGAAGGACACTAGTTACTTAGGGCATCCTTCCCTATGAGATGTGCCTGAACCATGTGGTCTTACTCGTAGAGACATGCTGCTAGTTCTCAAACCATGTTTCCCATTTTCTGTATCCGTTACCTGTGCTTGATAACCCGTACCTGTGTTCTAGTACCTGCCTGAACCTGCCACACAAGTCATGCTCGCTGTACCTGCCGTACCTGCTGCACCATCTGTCTACTGTACTTTCTATACCTGCTGTACCTGCTGCACATGCAATATCTGCTGTATCATCTGTGCTGACTGTATCTGCTCTACCTGAGCTAATGGTTGTACTTACTATACCTGCTACATCTGCTATATCTGTCTTACCCTCTGCATCAGCCTGAACTAGCTGACCATTCTGCTCCAGCCGTTATGTCAGCGCCTAAATTCGTCCCTGCATCCCCGATCCCTTGGGTCAGCTGCGACAGTGCCAGGATATTGTGGCTCCCCAGCATCTGGTTGCCACAACAGCATTGCCCCTCCAAAGGGTTAATGCTGAGCCTGGAGGTAATTGGGGAAGTCTATTGGCCAGTAAGTACCAACATTCAACACCGTTTCTCCCTCAGGCCAGCAGAGGGAGCTCTAAACCTGGAGTTCCAGGGAGCACTTCCTTAAGCCCTGACCTGAGGGAGGAGTTAGGTAGTCAGTTAGGGAAGTTCAAGGAGAGAGGAGCTGAGTAGACGGTCTTGTTTGCTGGGGTTTGGAGCAAGGCTAGCTCAACCCAGAAGAAGCAGGAGCCGTAGCGAGGCATGGAGAGAAGATTCTAGGGGCGAACTGGTCAGGACCGGTTCGCCTCAGAAGAACACAGTAAAAATTAGACATCGGAGTCTGTGGTTGCCAGGGTGTTAGATCCCCCAGTAACCAAATCAGAAGGGCAGGAGGACTGTAGGTCTCCTGGCCCCCAAAACAATCCAAAGGCACAGCTGCATCGCCAGGGCCCGGTGTGGACCCCAGCAGGGAAGCATCAGAGAGGGCCTGTGCAGCCTATCCTACGAGAAAGGGACGTACCACCGGTCCCAGCAGCAAGAGGGACATTGCTAAACTCAGAGTGCAGGGTCCTGTAGAAGCAAAGGAAGAACAGGGAGTAGGCCTCAATACTCGACTGGCCAAGAAGATCACCCCAGGTATTTCCAGGCCAACCGGATCCCCTTCACCACCTGTGACGGTCTCCCAGGACTGGACTGTTATAAAGTAAAAAGAAAAGAAGGTAAAGAGACTGTTGTTTGTGTCAGTTCTTTTCACTGTCCTGATTAGCCCTGCACCATTTCCAAAGCACCATAGACTTTAATAAGCACCAACGGCTGCCCCGGGGTACCGCTCCACCTGTGGGGAGCAGAACCATCCTAGCTGCTAATCCATCAGCCCCGGAGGTCTCATCCAGCAGCGGCGGTTCTATAGCCGCAATCCACAGGTGGCGTCACGAATATTTCCACAAACTTTATTATTAATTACCACCCCCAAAACTGCCATATTAGTTGACCCCGCCAGGGTCACGGAGTCCGGCCCTGCCACCACTAACTACCCCCGGACTAGTCCAGCCCGACACCGGGTGTCCCAGAACCCTGTGGTGGGCGAGTCAATCTTGGCATCACGAACAGGATTTCGTGCCTGGTCCCACCGGGTACTGCGCGCCTTAAAGAACTGTGCTTAAAAGACTTTGTTTTACTGTTTGAAAACCGCCGCCATTAGCCTTGCTGAGCGCAGGAAGAAGGGGGCGTGCCCAAAAAAAGAGCGCGAATGGAGCGCGCCATCGGAGCGGAGGTTCGTTAACCCTGCGTGACTCTGAAAAGAAAAAGAGAGCAGAGCCTGGTAAGGTCCACTAAGGGGGAAGGAAGATGTCCGACTCAGAGGGGGAACACGGGGCTGTTATAGCCCAAGACGCAGCAGCACCGGCAAATGTGATCCCCGTCGCCATCGCCCCAGCTCCCGCTGCAGCGCCCGTAATGCCGCTCACAATGCCAAACCTCCAGGGAGCGGACTGGCTACCGCAGTTCTCCGGGGAGTCAAATACCCTGAGCGACTTCAGAGAAAGGCTGCATAGTTTGTTTAAGGTGTATCCTCTAACTGAAGGCCAGAAAGTGGGCATAATAATAGGACAGTTAACTGGCGCATCCCAGCGTGAAATAAAGTCCTGGCCTAATACTGATAAAGGGACAGTAACCCAGATACTGGCCAAGTTTAAGAGTACCTTTGACACTCGCACTGCAGCAGAAATAAAAATGAAATTCTTTGGGTGCAAACAAAGGGCTAAGGACAGCATACGGGACTATGCCTTAAACTTGCAGGAGGCACTGAAAGCAGTTAAACAAGTGGACCCAGAGAGCGTGCGTGATGAAGACAAACTACTGACTGAGCAGTTTATAGAAGGACTCCTGTCAGACGCTCACTGGACACAGCTGCGTATCATGGTCCTGCAGAATCCTGCCCTGGACTTTGCAAAGTTTAAAGACCAGGCCATCCGGGTACTGAGAGAATTTACACCAAACGGCACAGTACCCCTCCAGCCTCTTGCCATCACATACCCAGAGGAACTGAGTGCAACCCGAGCCACTGCAGGGGCTGAGGCGGAGACCCTGGATAAGGATCCCGCTGCAGAGCTCAGACATCAGGTCCAAGAACTGACCAAGACTGTGGCAGCCCTTGCCAAAACCGTGCAGTCTCTACAAGTGACCCCATCGCCTGCAAGAATCGAGTTGGCCTCCAGTCCAGAGGACGTCCCGTGGATGCGACAGAGGAGGATTCCGCCGAACCAAGGAAAAGACACAGACCGGTATGATTCAGCTGGACAACCGATTTGCCGCCGCTGCAGCCAGGCGGGCCACTACGTAAGGCATTGTCCTTTAAACGGGCTGAACCTGGAGTCAGGAGCCAACCCCCAGGTGTAAGAAATCCCGGCTCGACTGCCTGGCGCAACAAGTATGTGGGGGGACGACCGGTCCTTCCTGTTGTGCTGGACGGGATTCCTTTGTCTGCCCTACTGGATACAGGGTCCCAGGTAACAACCATACCTTATATACTGTACAAAAGATACTGGGCTGATTCAGACATTGCGCGGGGCCCAGATGATGATTTAACGATTGTAGCCAGTAATGGCCAGCCCGTGCCTCAGATTGGGTACAGAGAAGTAACCACTAAAGTGGGGCAGGTAGAATTGCCATCTCAGGGGATGATAATTGTGGATATTGATCGCATAGAATCTAATCCACTGCTAACAATTGGTACAAATGTAATGGAAAATTGTCTTGCCGAAGTGATAATTTTGTTGCAGCAAGCGGCTGAAACTGCCAGCTCCAGGCAGCAGCGTGCCCTACAGAGGGAGATCAGAGCCCTGATGAGGAGGCAGCAGGTAGAGCTGGCCGGAGGAGAAATTGGCAGTGTGAGGGTAAGTGACCCCTTCCCCATTGCAATACCCCCAAAAAGTGAAATGTTGATATGGTGTCGGGCGGCAATAGTCCTCAAGGGTCAAAATTACCAGGCCCTGGTATAACCTGTGTATTCAGACAGTAAGCCTGGAGTCCTGATAGCCAGGGGGGTAGCAGACGTCCGCAAGGGAAGAGTACCCGTCCGCGTTCTGAATTGTGGGGAGGAGGAGGCCAAATTGCCCCGGTACGCCACGGTAGCCATGGAATCCTTGATCCCGTCCGACCAGGCAGAAGACAATGGCTCCAAGGGACAGCTGGAGGATTGGTGCCAAAGATTACATGTGGGCACCGACTCCACCCCTTCACACTAAAAGCATGGGGTTTACCGGGTGGTACAGGAATACGAGCGGGTCTTCAGAAAACACCCTCTAGACTTTGGGCAAGTAAAAGGGGTTAAACATCAAATCCCCACTGGTGACCATCATCCCATTAATGAGAGATACCGCCCTGTACCCCGAGCTCAATATCAGCGTGTCAAAGAGATGTTACAGGAGATGAAGGAGGCTGGGGTGATCAGAGATAGTTGTAGCCCCTGGGCAGCTCCACTAGTGCTCGTAAAGAAAAAAGATGGCACAATGAGAATGTGCGTTGATTACAGGCAAATTAACCGCATTACACATAAAGATGCTTATCCACTACCCAGAATAAAAGAGTCATTAGCAGCTTTAAAATCAGCTAACCATTTCTGCACCTTGAATCTCACCAGTGGGTATTGGCAACTTCCCGTGGCAGAGGCGGACAAGGAGAAGACTGCATTCACTACACCAAAGGGCCTCTGCGAGTTCAACTGCATGCCTTTCGGGCTCTGCAATGCCCCAGGGACATTTCAGAGGTTGATGGAGTGCTGCTTGGGCCATTACAACTTTTAACCGTGTTATTGTACCTGGATGACGTCATAGTCTACTCGAAAACCTATGAAGACCTCCTGAGGCACTTGGCAGAAGTGTTTGAGTCCTTATCCGACTATGGCCTGAAGATAAAGCCATCAAAATGTCACCTCTTGAAGCCAAAGGTACAGTACCTGGGTCATGTAGTCAGCGCAGAAGGTGTGGCACCTGATCCAGAGAAAGTCACAGTAATCAAGGACTGGCCAAGACCCACCCCGATAAAGGAGGTGCGGCAGTTCCTTGGGCTAGTGGGCTACTACTGAAGGTTCATTGACGGTTTCACGAAAATAGCAGTGCCTCTTCAAGATCTCCTGGTGGGTCAGCCAAAGAAGGCTAAGAAGCAAAGTTCTCCATTCGAGTGGAACAGCCAAGAAGAAACATCCTTTGTCCGGTTGAAGATGGCTCTCACTGGAGAAGAAATTCTGGCCTAACCTGACTACGGCCAACCATTTGTACTATACACAGATGCCAGCAACGTGGGATTGGGAGCAGTTCTGTCCCAGGTACAGGGAGGCAAAGAGAAAGTGATAGCCTACGCCAGTTGAAAGCTTCGTCTAGCAGAAAGGAATACAGAAAACTACAGTTCCTTTAAGCTGGAGTTCCTCGCTATTGTCTGGGCAGTGACTGAACGCTTCAAGCACTATCTGGCATTGGCCAAGTTTACCATCTTCACAGACAACAATCCGTTGACCCACCAGGCAACAGCCAAGCTAGGTGCGCTAGAACAGCGATGGATGGCTCAACTGTCCAACTTTGACTTTATCATCAAGTACCGGGCTGACCGAAAGAATAACAATGCTGATGCGCTGTCCAGAATGCCTCACTTACCCGAGTCTGGAGAAGACCTGGATGAACTCGAAGAGATAGAGTTACCGGCTTTCCATCACCAAGGTGTCTCCCAGTGTGAGCATGCTGTAAGAGGGTAGCGCTCGAGCCAGCACGAGGTCTTGGTCAACCCATTACTCCACCATAAATGGGAAGAAACACAGAACAGTGACCCGGCCGTCCGATTAGTCAAAGAAAAGCTAGCACAAGCTGAAACCCATCTTGGTCCCGATGCTCCACAAGAAGCCCAACAGCTGTGGAAGGAGAGGGGACGACTGTTTCTCTACAAAGGCAAGTTATGCAAGAGATATGTTAACTGGCTAACCAATGAACTCGTCTGACAAATAGTGGTTCCACAGAGGGATGCCCCTATGGTCCTAGCCGCTTACCATGATAAAGCAGGACACTTTGGGTGGAAGACGTTGGAGGTCCTACTCCGTGATCGGTTCTACTGGGTACATATGAGAAAGGCCATCGAGAAGTGGTGCCGACACTGTGGTCCATGTAACCTGAGGCGAAAATATGAAACCCACCAGAGGTCTCCCCTGCAGCCAATCATCACGAAGCAGCCCCTTGAGTTAGTGGCCATGGACCACATGAAACTAACACCAAGCCGGTCAGGCTATGTCTACGCCCTTACCATAGTGGACCATTACTCTCGTTTCCTGGTAGTAGTGCCTGTGAAAGACCAAACAGCCAAGACAGCAGCTAGGGCATTTCAAGCATACTTTTGTCGACCCCACGGTTATCCTGAAAGAGTACTGACTGATCAAGGCCCTGCATTCGAGGCGGAAGTGTTCCAAGAATTCTGTAACATGTATGGCTGTAAGAGAATAAGAACAACACCATACCACCCTCAAATCAATGGATTGTGCGAGAAGATGAATCATGTGGCTATTGATTTTCTCAAGACCCTACCTCTGGAAGAAAGAAACCAATGGCCAGAGAAGTTGCCAGATTTAGTGGACTTGTACAATCATATTCCAGTAAACTCCACCAACTGCAGCCCCGCTTACTTGATGCGAGCAATACCTAGCAAGTTACCTGTAGACTTTGAAATGGGAACTGTGTTACCTGAAGCGGTTCAACAGATAGAAGATTGGGATACAGAGCGACAACAACAATACCGCCAAGTTCAGGAATGTGTGGAAAGGAACCTGTCCCAAGCCAGAATGAGACAAGAAAAGAATTACAATCAAACAGCCCCAGCAACTCCCTTAGCACCTGGAGAACAGGTCCTCACGAAAAAGCAGAGAATGCACAAATTAGATGACCAGTGGGAGAGCAAGCCCTACACAATTATTCCCTCAAATTTTGACAACAGCAAAGTGTGTCTAATAAGTAAAGACGGAGGCAGTACTTATGAAGCAGTTTCAAGAGATCGTCTGAAAGTATGCCCTGAATGGTGTAAAATCCAAGAAGAAGTTCAAGAAAGCCCCCAATTTCAAGAAAAATTGGCAGCACACATCGCTCTGTGTCACACCGCAGGAACGAGGAAGCTCTCCTTACCTGCCTCCCGGCCACAATGCGGAAGGAAGGACGTGGGCAGGATGTTCGTCCCGCTCATCTCCGCCCCTCCGCTTCTATTGGGCGGCGGTTCAGTGATGCTGCAGTGATGTTGCTGTGACGCTGAACGAACCACCCCCCTAGAAAGGAGGCGGATCGCCGGTCACAGCGACGCCGGCCTTAAGAAGACTAAAGAAAATCTCTCATCTTAATTGTCTGAAGCAGTATATAAAGGATTTGTCAGCGCTGCTGTGAGGTATAGTTAGTGGATCTCCTTTGTAAGTTGCAGTGAGTATTTTATTCAGCATGTAACGGGGTGCCAGGGGTGCCTCGGGGCTTGTAGTCGTGGCACCTTCTATCAGGCTTACCCCTGGTTCCGCCGTCACTATAGGGACAGGAGATGTCTTGGTGGGGCAGAGTGTGGTGGTGCAGATGTCGTCCGACGTATAAACACTCTCCAGGCATGATTCGGTGCAAATAAAAGACATTCTTTATTTCACAACTCTTTCCAAAACCGGCAGTTGCAGATGACTTCACGTTTTCCTTAGCTGGGGGAAAGCCTGTCCTGACGTCTCCTCCAGTGGGGATGTGCCCGGCTACTCTGCTTCACCTGGCTCCCACTACGGCTACCCACAGACCGGACCCACACCGGTACTGCTTTGCACTTTGAGGTTCCGCCCGCTCCTTTTCTCTCCGGCTTCCCTAGTCTTCCAGCTCCCACACTCTGCCCCTTCTCTGCTTCCTTTCTCCCGTCCCGGACACCACTGCCTTCTCACTCCCACTTTTTCTCCACATCTTTTTCTCTCCCTCCCCTTTAACTTGCCGGCTCCTCCTACCACTTATTTCTGTGAGACAGCCGTCCCACCCGGCCACTAGGGGGACCCACTAACACAATATAATAACAATAAAAACATTTTTATTAATAACAACGACATTCGGGTAAACTGTGCTTCCTGGTAAGGGGTCTGCCCACCCCTTACACACCTCCCCTCTTGAAGCCTAAGCCTCCCGGCAAGGCATAAATCTACAATTGCAGTTAAAACGTAACAAAGACATTTTAATAAAGCTATGAACTTTTTCACCTTAGTGCACCCGCAATGGGCACACCAGTCCAGCGCCCGGAGTTCCTCCTGGAAGCTCCCGGTCTTAGTCATGCCCGGAGGCCGTCGGCAGGCACTCCCGGTCTTAGTGGAGTTTCCGCCCGGAGGCTTTTACAGCACTCCCGGTCTTAGATGTTAAAAGGCAGGAACACAACTCAGCAATTTCTTCTTCTTAACGACGCGGAGGGAGCCCCTGGCTCAGTCCAGCAGCAGGCTCTCTCCGGGCTCGGCAACTTAAACGGTTCCAAACAGCACACTTCTTCCGGCTCAAAACAACGCCGGTGTCTAACAAAACAGGCCCGCCATCTTCCGGTCTTGAAAAGTCACTCCGGATGATAGGCACGTTGCCATTCGGCTCGTTGGGCCTTCACGTACTCCGACAGGGACTGCCCGGGCAACCGGCGCAGCCTCCGGAAGGGCTCGTAATTGGCGGGTTGCTCCGCTGTCTCCGTCTCCGGCTTTGTTTCTTCTACCCCCGACGGGGGTGAGGGGGTCGCGGCACGGGACGGCTGGGGGCTGCCCATGACAATTACCGGGTGCGTGGTTAGGTTTTGGTTAATAGCCAGCACCGCCGGGGTTCCCTTCTCCGGGTCAGCGATCGGTCCGGGCAGGACTTCCGGGGCTACGGCCAGTGTGCGTCTCGGGTGGGAGAGCTCGGCTAGTACCGGTCTTTGCTGTGACCGCCGCCGGTACTGGCATTCCTCCCACTCCAGTTCTTGCTGCCATTGAGCCGCCTCTTGAGTAGTAGGCATCCGGGTTACTCCGACTGCAAAGAGGCCTCGGCATCCCACCTCTCGCATAAACCGGACCTTTTCTCCCGGATATAACATGTGCAAACATTGCGGCAGGCCTTCAATGTCCAGGTTCACCCTGTTATAGAAGTAGTGGTTGCCGGTTTCCTCATCTTCGATAAAGCCATACCCCTCCTTCTGATTAAACTTTACCACCGTTCCTGTGGTACACTGCTGCTCGAACTCCACACTCCGGGGACCAGCCATCATTTCCCGGGCCACGGTCTCGGCCAGCAGCCTCTCCTGTACCGGGTCCGGTTCTGGGGACGGGGACTTCCGTTGAGGCAGGGGTGACGGCTGTACTGGGTCCCAAAAGAAGCCCCAATTGTCCCTTTCCAGCTTCCGGGCGTGTGATTCTTCCGGAGCCAGAACTGGAACGGGTGTCGCAGGTCCCACCGCGACTGGCGGGGGTGTCTCCAGGTATGGGGTTCCCAGGAGCCGGTTCCCTGATGGCAGCTGAGCGGTGTACGTCGCTCGGACCTCGGTCGTGGTCTCTCCGGTTACAGCGTCCCACGTCGTCACCCAGGTCACTTTTGTGGCCCGTCCCGGTCCTCCGGGTACAGCCGGCAAGTGAGAGGGAAATCCCTCCGCAGACGCAGCCGCAATCTGCTTCTGGTGGCTTCGGTCCAGACCAGGCGCGACCACCGCAGCTTGTTGTCCCTCGGGGTTCTCCATTTTGCCTGCAGTACGAGTCACTTGTAAGGGCGTCAGGGTCGGTGGAGATGCTGGAGGAAGTGGAGGCGGGCTTACTTTTCCCGCTCTTGGGTATACTCCACCCCCAGTCTCACACATCAGGTCGACCCCTCCGCGGCGGTTCTTCTTTTTCTCTGGAACACCGCCCATTTCACATATCTTCATCTGTGCCCTGGGACCAGCACCTCCACTCTTTGGGCGGAGTACTCCGAACTTCTTTTTCGGCACCGGCCAGCCCCAGGCTCTTCTTTTGGCGCCAATTTTTTGCGTGCTTTCCATGTCCTTGAAGACGACGGCCGTCTTGCCGCCATCTTGTGCCCGGTCCAACGCCTTAGGCACTGCTTCTTCTTCCCACCAAGGAATCGGGACTCTTCTCCAATAATCCGGATCCTGTGCCCTAGGCACCACTTGGTCTCCGTCTTCTTGGGTCGGGACCCCTTGCATAGAATTCGCATCCTGCCGACTACGCCACATGTAACGGGGTGCCAGGGGTGCCTCGGGGCTTGTAGTCGTGGCACCTTCTATCAGGCTTACCCCTGGTTCCGCCGTCACTATAGGGACAGGAGATGTCTTGGTGGGGCAGAGTGTGGTGGTGCAGATGTCGTCCGACGTATAAACACTCTCCAGGCATGATTCGGTGCAAATAAAAGACATTCTTTATTTCACAACTCTTTCCAAAACCGGCAGTTGCAGATGACTTCACGTTTTCCTTAGCTGGGGGAAAGCCTGCCCTGACGTCTCCTCCAGTGGGGATGTGCCCGGCTACTCTGCTTCACCTGGCTCCCACTACGGCTACCCACAGACCGGACCCACACCGGTACTGCTTCGCACTTTGAGGTTCCGCCCGCTCCTTTTCTCTCCGGCTTCCCTAGTCTTCCAGCTCCCACACTCTGCCCCTTCTCTGCTTCCTTTCTCCCGTCCCGGACACCACTGCCTTCTCACTCCCACTTTTTCTCCACATCTTTTTCTCTCCCTCCCCTTTAACTTGCCGGCTCCTCCTACCACTTATTTCTGTGAGACAGCCGTCCCACCCGGCCACTAGGGGGACCCACTAACACAATATAATAACAATAAAAACATTTTTATTAATAACAACGACATTCGGGTAAACTGTGCTTCCTGGTAAGGGGTCTGCCCACCCCTTACAAGCACACAATCCAAAATCATCCATATGAGATTAGTGTCATAACCAGACCTTCATTAGATACTATGATTAATGAAAAATTGTAAGAGAAAAAGAAAAGGTATCTGTCAGGTGATGAACATAAAACAGTAATATATAATGTTCTCACAATTAGTAGACATAGTGAATAAATGATATAAAGCAGATTGTCTCCTGTCAGCATTAGGAAAATAACATTGTTCTCAGGAACAGACAAGATATGGAAAAAGCATATCAATTGAACACGTATGAGGCATATACCGCCTACACGCTGACGGTATTCACAGCAATTTTGTATATTACCTAAATTGTATTATAATGTTGTGGCACTGTAATTTTAGTAAAGTGATTGATAGATTTTTATGCTTTTTCAATAGTTACCTTGTCTATTCCTGAGAACAAGCACATTTTGTTAATTCTGACAGCAGAGAATCTCCTTTGTGTCATTAAGGATGGTGCCATATTTTCAGCTTTCATTCAGCTAATTATGTGCATTTGTATTATTCAAAGAATGTTTAGAAATTGCCTGGACAATCTAGAGGCAACTTTGTTGTTCAATTATTTTGGATCGGAAAAGGGGAAATCCATATTTAAAAGGGAATTATAATTTTTTTTAAATAAAGTATAATATATTATACAAAATGTTTTTAGGGCCCTTTTTTCTCTATTTAATAACTTTTTGTTTTATATTATGCAGTAGTAATGCATATTTTACCACACAATTACCAGTTCTGTGTAATTTCTAGACAGCTGCATGGTGGACCACAAAAACTCTTAATTCTGGTGGGCAAGAGGTGCTACAGTCCGAGAATGATTATCTCTGTGAGCATTGCCTGTCTAATGCCAGGGTCCCAAAAATGGCCAGATTGATGGGCCGTAAATACCTAAAATTGGGTTTGAAGGGCTTTATTCTTTGTAAGATGAAAAGATGTTTTCAGTGATACCAATTTTTTTCTATTCAACTTTTTTAACACTTTTTATTTCATTTTTATTGTGTCAGTACATTCAAAAAGCTACATTTTTTACTTTTTATATACTGTTTATCATACCATTTACACTGTGTGCAGAATTAATAAGCAAATGAGTATTTTGATCACATGGTACTTTTTTTTTACATGTTGTCCTACTCCAAGCTGTATAGGCTTGAGAGCCAACTACCAATTAAGTAAATCAGGTGATGTGCATCTCTGTAATGAGGAGGGGTGTGGTGTAATGACATCAACACCCTATATAAGGTGTGCTTAATTATCAGGCAACTTCCTTTCCTTTGGCAAAATGGGTTAGAAGAGAGATTTGACGGGCTCTGAAAAGTCAAAAATTGTGAGATGTCATGCAGAGGGATGCAGCAGTCTTGAAATTGTCAAATTTTGAAGCGTGATCACCGAACAATCAAGCGTTTCATGGCAAATAGCCAACAGGGTCGCAAGAAGAGTGTTAGGTAAAAAAGGCGCAAAATAACTGCCCATGAATTGAGGAAGCGTGAAGCTGCTAAAATGCCATTTGCCACCAGTTTGGCCATATTTCAGAGCTGCAATGTTACTGGAGTATCAAAAAGCACAAGGTGTGCCATATTCAGGGACATGGCCAAGGTAAGGAAGGCTGAAAAACGACCACCTTTGAACAAGAAACATAAGATAAATTGTCAAGACTCAGTACACCTCTCGGAACAGTGTCTGGGAGGCTGTGGTGGCTGCTGCACGCAATGTTGATTGTAAACAGATAAAGCAACTGACAGAATCTATGAATGGTAGGCTGTTGAGTGTCATCATAAAGAAAGGTGGCCATATTGGTCACTAATTTTTGGGGTTTTGTTTTTGCATGTCAGAAATGTTTATTTCTAAATTTTGTGCAGTTATATTATATATGCACACAGCGTATATATATATATATATACTGTATATATATATATATATATATATATATACACACACACACACACATATATATATATATATATATATATATATATATATATATATATATATATATATATATATATATATATATATATACCTATGCAATGGTAACTCCTTGCACTCCATAATCATGAGGTGCTGATAGGCTTAAAGAGGGAAGCACATCACTTATGTAAGCATCTAAAAGTCTCTGTCAGTTATGACAGTTGTATATAAAGGGTTAAATGGTCACAATCAATGCTAATACTAATAATGGCCATTGCAGCAGGTAGTTGTGTGCTGCTACTAAAGGCAGACCTTCGATGCCAATACAGTTGAAAATAATGATGAAAGAGGGAGCACTCCACTCCCTCCTTCATTCTCCCTGGCATCTGAGATTTAACATCTCAGCACAGCGGGTGCGAAGATGTCTCTACAGTGCGCTACTGTGCCAAGATGTGCAGAGCTTCAAAAAACTCACCACTGAATGATGAACTATAATTTATGGAAGACTAAGAGGGTGAATTATAATATATGGAGGACCATGAGGGGTGAATTATACTAAATAGAGGATCATGGTGGGGCCGCAAACTATATGGAG
>NW_027444880.1:0-13534 GCF_048569485.1 Anomaloglossus baeobatrachus | reverse complement strand
AGGCGGAAAAAAAAAAATCATCAGCTGAAAAGGGAAAATGTGTTCTCCAGGATCGGTGCTGTCAGGCTGCTCTGATTAACGCTCGCAGCCGTCTGCAGGCCTCCTGCACCCCTCCCTGCACCCCTCCCTGCTGGCTTCCTGACGGAGGCGGGGCCTGCCGAAAGGTTACATTTGCACAATGTGCCTCTGGAAAAGCTTGCCAAGGGGAGGGATGGGGAAGCGAAAGGAGGGGGCAAGCGGAGCAGGGAGAGCCAAACCATTCTGCAGTGTCTGTGTAATGGAAAAAACCCTCTGGGGACAGAAAAAAATATCAAGTTACACTCAATGAAGAGCGCGAGGGGGGGGCGTGCGCCTGCTCCGCGCAAGAGCTCTTTCAAAAGAAAACCGGGGTTTGATGTGAGCGAATTGTTCTGTCTCGACATTTCTTATACCGGGGGTGCGAAAAAGAAAAAAAAACAAGACGAGGACAGATCTGATCATTATTCCTCTTGTTTCTCCCGTTAACCGCTCGCCCCGCTGATGACAGCCCTATACGTATAATTCATTTACACATTTCCATCCAGTCGCTTCCGAAGAGCTCGGCTAATTGTTCAGCCCGAGGCGCTTATGAAGAAGTGTGAAAATGGGTAGAGAGGATTCGTACGCGGGGTTACATGAAATATAGATGGCTACGTAGGGTGTCGGGAGAGTTGGGAAAGTGTGAGGCAGGCGGCAGTCACTTATTAACTTTCTCTAGTTGATGGTCTACCGGGCTTACCAGCTGTATCGTGCACATGAGGTATCGAGAGGACTCATGAAAGTGGGGGAGAGGCAGCGAGGTGTCACAAAGACTCATGGAAGTGGGGGAGAGGCAGCAAGGAATCACGAAGACTCATGGAAGTGAGGGAGAGTCAACAAGGAATCACAAAGACTCATGGAAGTGGGGGAGAGGCAGCGAGGTGTCACAAAGACTCATGGAAGTGGGGGAGAGGCAGCAAGGTATCACAAAGACTCATGGAAGTGAGGGAGAGTCAACGAGGAATCACGAAGACTCATGAAAGTGGGGGAGAGGCAGCGAGGAATCACGAAGACTCATGAAAGTGGGGGAGAGGCAGCGAGGAATCACGAAGACTCATGAAAGTGGGGGAGAGGCAGCGAGGTGTCACAAAGACTCATGGAAGTGGGGGAGAGGCAGCGAGGAATCACGAAGACTCATGGAAGTGGGGGAGAGTCTACGAGGAATCACGAAGACTCATGGAAGTGAGGGAGAGTCAACGAGAAATCACAAAGACTCATGGAAGTGAGGGAGAGTCAACGAGGTATCACGAAGACTCATGGAAGTGGGGGAGAGGCAGCAAGGTATCACAAAGACTCATGGAAGTGGGGGAGAGGCAGCGAGGTATCACAAAGACTCATGGAAGTGGGGGAGAGTCAACGAGAAATCACGAAGACTCATGGAAGTGGGGGAGAGTCAACAAGGTATCACGAAGACTCATGGAAGTGGGGGAGAGGCAGCAAGGTATCACAAAGACTCATGGAAGTGGGGGAGAGGCAGCGAGGTATCACAAAGACTCATGGAAGTGGGGGATAGTCAACGAGGTGTCACAAAGACTCATGGAAGTGGGGGAGAGGCAGCAAGGTGTCACAAAGACTCATGGAAGTGGGTGAGAGGCAGCAAGGTGTCACAATGACTCATGAAAGTGGGGGAGAGTCAACGAGGTGTCACAATGACTCATGAAAGTGGGGGAGAGGCAGCGAGGTGTCACAAACACTCATGGAAGTGGGGGAGAGTCAACGAGGAATCACAAACACTCATGGAAGTGGGGGAGAGGCAGCAAGGTATCACAAAGACTCATGGAAGTGAGGGAGAGTCAACGAGGAATCACAAAGACTCATGTAAGTGGGGGAGACTCTGAGGTATCACAAAGACTCATAGAAGTGGGGGAGACTCTGAGGTATCACAAAGACTCATGGAAGTGCGGGAGAGGCAGCGAGGTATCACAAAGACTCATGGAAGTGCGGGAGAGTCAGCAAGGTATCACAAAGACTCATGGGTGTGGGGGAGAGGCAGCGAGGTGTCACAAAGAATCATGGAAGTGGGGGAGAGTCAACAAGGAATCACAAAGATCCATGGAAGTGGGGAAGAGTCAACAAGGAATCACAAAGACTCATGGAAGTGAGGGAGATTCAAGACTTATGGAAATGGGGGGATTCAGTGAGGTATCACAAAGACTCATGAAAGTGGGGAGAGACAGCGAGGTATCACAAAGACTCATGGAAGTGGGGGAGAGTCAACGAGGAATCACAAACAATCATGAAAGCATGGGAGAGGCAGCGAGATATCACAAAGACTCATGGAAGTGGGGGAGAGGCAGCGAGGTATCATAAAGACTCATGGAAGTGGGGGAGAGGCAGCGAGGTATCACAAAGACTCATGGAAGTGGGGGAGAGGCAGCAAGGTATCACAAAGACTCATGGAAGTGGGGGAGACTCTGAGGTGTCACAAAGACTCATGGAAGTGGGGGAGAGGCAGCAAGGTGTCACAAAGACTCATAGAAGTGGGGGAGAGGCAGCAAGGTGTCACAAAGACAAAATGGAAGTGAGGGAGAGTCAACGAGGAATCACAAAGACTCATAGAAGTGGGGGAGAGGCAGCGAGGTATCACAAAGACTCATGGAAGTGGAGGAGAGTCAACGAGGAATCAAAAAGACTCATGGAAGTGGTGAGAGGCAGCGAGGTATCACAAAGACTCATGGAAGTGGGGTAGAGTCAACGAGGAATCACAAAGACTCATGAAAGTGGGGGAGAGTCAACGAGGTATCACAAAGACTCATGGAAGTGGGGGAGAGGCAGCGAGGTATCACAAAGACTCATGGAAGTGG
Organism: Anomaloglossus baeobatrachus; assembly: GCF_048569485.1. Taxonomy (NCBI): domain Eukaryota; kingdom Metazoa; phylum Chordata; class Amphibia; order Anura; family Aromobatidae; genus Anomaloglossus; species Anomaloglossus baeobatrachus. The sequence goes on along the minus strand of NW_027444880.1, from coordinate 10,673 downwards.
GGGAGACTCTGAGGTATCACAAAGACTTATAGAAGTGGGGGAGACTCTGAGGTATCACAAAGACTCATAGAAGTGGGGGAGACTCTGAGGTATCACAAAGACTCATAGAAGTGGGGGAGAGGCAGCGAGGTGTCACAAAGACTCATGGAAGTGGGGGAGAGTCAACAAGGAATCACAAAGACTCATGAAAGTGGGGTAGAGTCAACGAGGAATCACAAAGACTCATGAAAGTGGGGGAGAGTCAACGAGGTATCACAAAGACTCATGGAAGTGGGGGAGAGGCAGCGAGGTATCACAAAGACTCATGGAAGTGGGGGAGAGTCAACGAGGAATCACAAACAATCATGAAAGCATGGGAGAGTCAGTGAGGTATCACAAAGACTCATGAAAGTGGGGGAGAAGCAGCGAGGTATCACAAAGACTCATAGAAGTGGGGAGAGTCAACAAGGAATCACAAAGACTCATGGAAGTCGGTAAGATTCAAGACTTATGGAAATGGGGGGATTCAGTGAGGTATCACAAAGACTCATGAAAGTGGGGGAGAGGCAGCGAGGTGTCACAAAGACTCATGGAAGTGGGGGAGAGTCAACAAGGAATCACAAAGACTCATGAAAGTGGGGTAGAGTCAACGAGGAATCACAAAGACTCATGAAAGTGGGGGAGTGTCAACGAGGAATCAAAAAGACTCATGGAAGTGGTGAGAGGCAGCGAGGTATCACAAAGACTCATGGAAGTGGGGTAGAGTCAACGAGGAATCACAAAGACTCATGAAAGTGGGGGAGAGTCAACGAGGTATCACAAAGACTCATGGAAGTGGGGGAGAGGCAGCGAGGTATCACAAAGACTCATGGAAGTGGGGGAGAGTCAACGAGGAATCACAAACAATCATGAAAGCATGGGAGAGTCAGTGAGGTATCACAAAGACTCATGAAAGTGGGGGAGAAGCAGGGAGGTATCACAAAGACTCATAGAAGTGGGGAGAGTCAACAAGGTATCACAAAGACTCATGGAAGTGGGGGAGAGTCAACGAGGAATCACAAACAATCATGAAAGCATGGGAGAGTCAGTGAGGTATCACAAAGACTCATGAAAGTGGGGGAGAAGCAGCGAGGTATCACAAAGACTCATAGAAGTGGGGAGAGTCAACAAGTTATCACAAAGACTCATGGAAGTGGGGGAGAGTCAATGAGGTATCACAAAGACTCATAAAAGTGGGGGAGAGTCAATGAGGAATCACAAAGATTTATGGGAGTGGGGAAGAGTCAACAAGGAATCGCAAAGACTCATGAAAGTGGAAGAGTGTCATCAAGGAATCACAAAGGCTCATGAAAGTGGGAGAGAGTCAGTGTGGTATCATAAAGACTCATAGAAGAGGGGGAGAGTCAACAAGGTATCACAAAGACTCATGGAAGTGGGGGACAGTGAGCGAGGTATCACAAAAACCCATGGAAGTGGGGTAGAGTGAGCAAGGTATCACAAAGACTCATGGAAGTGTGGGAGAGTCAGTGAGGTATCACAAAGACAGATGAAAGTGGGGCAGAATCAACGAGGAATCACAAAGACTCATGAAAGTGGGGGAGAGTCCATGAGATATTACGAGGACTCATGCAAGTGGGGAAGAGTTCTCAAGGTTTTACAAGGACTTTTGAAAGTGAGGAAGAGTCAACAAGGTATCACAAAGACTCATGGAAGTGTGGGAGAGTCAGTGAGGTATCATGAGGACTCTTGAAAGTTGTGAAGAGTCAACAAGACATCACAAAGACCCATGAAACTAGGGGACAGTCCATGAGGTATCACGAGAACCCATGCAAGTGGGGGAGAGTCAACAATGTATCTATCACAAGGACGCATGAAACTGGGGGAGAGTCCATAAGGTATCACAAGAAGTTATGTAAGTGGGGGAGAGTCAACGAGGAATCACAAAACATCATGAAAGTAGGGGAGAGTCCATGAGATATCATTAGGATGTAAGTGGTGAAGATTCCACGAGTATCACAAACCCTCATGGAAGTGGGGGAGAGTGAGTGAGGTATCACAAAGACTCATGGAAGTGGGGGAGAGTCAGTAGGCATCATAAAGACTCATGGAAGTGATGGAGAGTCAACAAGGAATCACAAAGACTCAAAAAAGGTGGGGAGAGTCAACGAGGAATCCCAAAAACTCATGCAAGTGGGGGAGAGTGAGTGAGGTATCATAAAGACTCATGAAAGTGGGGGAGAGACAATGAGGAATCACAAATACTTGTGGAAGTGGGGGAGAGTCAGTGAGGTATCACAAAGACTCTTGAAAGTGGGGGTGAGTCAACAAAATATCACAAGGACTCGTAAAACTGGGGGACAGTCCATGAGGTATCACAAAGACACATGCAAGTGGGGTAGAGTCAACGAGGTATCTATCACAAGACGTATGAAGGTGGGGGAGAGTCCATGAGGTATCACGAGAAATCATGCAAGTGAGGGCGTCAACAAGGTATCTATCACAAGAAAGCATGAATGTGGTGGAGTGTCCACAAAGTATCATGAGGACTAATGAAGGTGGGGGAGAGTCCACGAGGTATCATGACGACTCATGAAAGTGAAGGAAAATCCACAAAATATCACAAGGATGCATGAAAGTGGGGGAAAGTCCACAAAGTATCATGAGGACTCATGAAGGTGAGGGAGAGTCCATAATATATCACGAAGACTCATGAAAGCGGGGGAGAGTCAACAAGGTATCACTAGGACCCATGAAAGGGAGGGATAGTTCACGAAATGTTACTAGAACTCATGAACGTGGGGGAGAGTCCTCAAGATATCAGGACTCTCTAAAGTGGGGAAACACTCAACAAGGTATCACAAGGAGTGGAGGAGAGTCCAAGATGTATCATGAGGACTCATGCAAGTAGGGGTGAGTCCATGATATACCACAAGGACTCATTAAAGTGGTGGAGAGTCCACAAGGTATCACGAGTACTCACTAAAGTTTGGGAGAGTTAACATGAGGTATCACAAGGGCTTATGAAAATGGGGAGAATTGCTCTTTGACTTCTTATATGCCTAAAATGCACAATTAGGTAGTGAGGACTGTGAGTGTCATGGATTCAAGCTCCAGTTCAGCCTGCGAATGATCCACCATGGATTTGATTTTACTGGGAGGTTTGTATCTCAAGCACCTTTGTGGTTAGCAGGGTTAAATTACCATTACTCACTCCTTCCCAAAAGATTGGGGAAAAACAGTGCTTTGTATGGAAAATGGACCTCACATGGCGACACTTGGCCCACCAGGACCATGAATGAAAACTATTCCATAGGACAGTCATTTTCATTGTATGTCACAAACAGTAGGGTTTAGTGGGGGAAAGAGCAAGTCGTATGGCCAACGGGCTTCAGATGGGACACTCAGCTAACAATGCCAACCAGGACCATGAATGAAGAATATCTCATAAGAAAGGACAACATCTGCCAGGAGTTTGTATGTTCTCCCCGTGTTTGTGTGGGTTTCCTCCGGGGTCTCCGGTTTCCTCCCGCACCCCAGTGACACATGGCTATGGAATGTAGATTGTGACCCTCAATGGGGACAGTGATAGAGATGTCTGTACAATACCATGGAATATGCTGGTGCTATATAAGTAAACAAAAAAAATAGTGGCCATTTTACAGTGAGTTATTTATCAGGCACAGGTTAGGGTTGGTCAGGTTCATGAATTACCCCTCCTACCCTCAAGGAGAGATTGTAAGGGGGGAAAAAGGGGATTTATTTGGACAATAGGCCTCACATCTCAACATTTGACTAACAATGGCCTCCAGGACCATGAATAAGACTATCTCCTTCTGGGACAATCATTATACTGTGAAAGTTCCACATTGCGGTTACACCTTTGTGATCAGTTCCTTACATTACCCCTAAAGGTTCCCGCAGGAGACATTCTTGATTTGTATGGAGGATGGGCCTCACATATAAACAGTTGCCCACTAGGGCTGTTAATGGAGGCTATCTCATAGAAATGTACACTAATCAGCTACTGGATTGTGCTAAAAATGTCCTATAATTGGGTACTTCAGGGAGTCTGTGAGCACAAAATAAGTGCCATATTTTCACCGAAAATAAGACAGTATCTAATATTTTCTGTCCCGAAAAATGTGCTTGTTCTTATTTTCGGGGTAGGTCTTATTTTCTGGGGAAACAAAGCTACATTTACCCCCAAAAAGATGTCAGACCCCCACAGGAGAATCGACCTTACCAGACCCCAGACATGTAGAGTTGGCAAGTGAATGGGCTCTCACATACAGATCTGCATCACTGTCAGGTCCCCCTTTGATCCACAGCAGTCGCTTCCCCTGCCGCTGATCGGGAGCAGTATCACTCGCTCAGAGTTAGCGAGAACAGAGGTATACTGGGACTCGATATGTGTGTGAGAGCGGAATGGCGAGGGACTGACAGGGACGCAGATCTCTGTGGAAGAGCCCATCCACCATCGACAATTGCCAGCTGTAGTTGTTCGGGGTCTGGTGAGTGCAATTTTTTGGGGGGGCTGACTGCTTTCTTTGGGAGCTGTCTTTCTTTGGGACCCTATAATTTTGCATTCTAACATTTTTGGATGTTATTCCCATATTAATCTTTATGTCACGCTAGGTATAGGGAAGTACCAAGCACATGGCGAAAGAGAAGGGAAGGGAAACCCTGTGTCTAGGGAACTGGAAGATGGTGACCCCTGACCAAACCTACTGTTGGTCGCTAGAGTCCCTCACCACCCTAGATAGTTTCCGCACCTATGCCCCGAGCCGGATACCTGACCCTAGGTATCCCTAGTGTTGGGCCCTAAATAGGGAACGGGTGGGATAAACTCTTCGTCAACCCCACTAAACAACTATAGAAAACACGAGGAGGACACACAGAGGGAAAAGCATGATCTAGTTATCCACAGATGACTCAGGTAGAAGTTCAGCATAGATGGAGTTCAAGCCACCTGCTTGCAACCAAGGCTTGAAGGACTTAAAAATATCACCAGCACCAGTCCCAGGAAGGAAGGGGTATTTAAGCACCAAGAGAATGCTGATGATCAGCAGCTGGATCGAAGGCGAGCTACTCCTGGGTCCAAAGGGGAGAGAGCTGAATCTAGCAGGAAAGCCTATACCAATGAATACTGACAACAGGAACAATGGGAAGTCAGGGAGCGTTCTGTGCAGCCAAACGCTGTGACCTTCTATGGCCAGAAACCACAGGACTATCAGCCATGACACACCCGTGGTAGTCTATGCACCTTTATCTATTAAGATCGATTTGTAATTTTACTTGCCTACTTAGTATTCTACGGGTCATTTAGGCTTTGTCTAGTCTTTCACATAATGAAGACCTGGATATTTGAGGGTATCTAGTGGCATAAAGTCTGATGGCCCCTTTCACCAATTACAAAAGACTGGATAAATCCTTGCTGGCTGGCCCCCAAATTCATGACCCCTACTAGAGTTCACAGAAATTATTTTTTACGATGCTAGGAGTAAACAAGCCTGACCTTAAAATATGGTTGGAGCCTGAAATGTCTCATTTACACTACAAAGTGATCTGAATGTGAGAACATCAATGAAGTCTAGTGGAGCTCCTCGATAAAAGCCCGAAACTTTATGACTTTCTCCTTCGTTACTCCTATATCTCAAAATGCTTACAGACCAAGAACGTCTGGTCAAGCTTCCACTAGGGGTCGTTGGGACTCAGGTAGAGATAGACTCCTGAGTGCACTAATGCAGAGACGCACTAGAGGTCGCTAACAAGGCAGGGATGGCCAATCAGCCAAAGTCTATGCCAGGATTACATGTCTGTACAGAAGAGTAATCAAGCCAAAGTCAGACAACAGAGCCGAGGTCAGATGCCAGGAGGACAAGTAAACACTGGAGAGGGAAAAGGAGAAGACATGGAACAGGACCAGAGACAGGAGAACATGGAGGTACAGAGGTCTGGTTGGGCAGGAGGAATGGAGGTCAGGTCGTGCAGGGGGGGCGGAGGTCAGGTGGGCAGGAAAGAGAGAGGTCAGGTCAGGCAGGAGGAATGGACCTGGATAGCAGGACTAGAACAGAGGACAGGAACAGTTGCACGCAGCAGAGCCGGAAATATTACTGGCGGCATTCCGGTGGAGCCCACACCATAATAAAGCGGTGTGAGTCCTGGAACAAGGCACCACTGAGCAAGCCCCTCCCACAAGACTTAACCCCATCGGAGACCTTCTACAGTCATGACACTTGAATCCATGAAGAGGTGACTACGGACCATAGAGGGACCCATGTGGTATTATATGGACCCTTCTGGAAGTTGTGGGATGTTTACCCTCTGGGCCCCTATAAATGTTGCACATGTAGTCAAATTAGCCCTGAATTAATGTGTTTTTTTGCCCATCTGAAAAAGTATAAAATGGCCCAGAGGGCAATAGCCCCACAGTGTCTCCTTTTCAGCCTTCCTCTGCATCTATCAACTTTTCATCAATGTTCTTTAGCCTTTTCTTCTGTGTTTTCTCTCCAAATAGTGTGTAAGTGGAAGGAATGAAGAACGCTCCATGTGGAAGACAGATGTCAGCTGCTGATTTAATGGAAACTGAACTGGCCCATTAAAGCACTCATGGTGACCTTGATGTGTCCGAACTGTTTGTTATTCCTTATTCTTATAGAGTCAATGGTCTCTACATAAAGCCAAATTCAGATGACCGTGTATCACAGTCGGAGGACAGGCTGCGGGTTTTCTGACCTGAACTTGACAGCAGGATAGGCAGATATGAAGCTGTCAAGTTGGGGGTCAGGAGACCCATAGCCAGTCCGTGCATCATAGTCTATACTTGGACCATAGGATAGAAATGTTTTACCACTATCCTCTAGTGCATGTTACAACGTTGGTGCCGACGCTCCTGTGCCGTCATTCCCCAGCTCCCGCAGCCACTGGTCTCTCCTACGGTCCCTGGTCCTCAAATGGGTCTACATCAGCGCCCCCACACTTTGACGGTCTATCACGGCCGGCCCTTCATCCTTCACTGTGCCTGTCCCGTCCTCTCGCTCCTGAGGCCTGCGCATACACATCAGGGCTCTTGGGAGCACGCTTAGGGTGCACTGCTCTCCCTTCTCTTGAAGCCAGCGTGACCTAACACAGACGTGCCTCCTAGCCTTTGGCTTAGAGGCACAGTGTATATAAGGCACCCTACCACATTGGGAGGTGCCTGTTCAATGTGTCCCTGTAGTTAGTTTGCTCAAGCTAGTTTTCAGGTCCCTGTGCTTCTACCCGCACTCCATGTATTTGTGACGCCCTGGCAAAACCAGGTAGTCACAATAGTAGTCCACCCTCCTTGATACCACCAAAACCCCACACCCAGGTACAACACACAGCCATTAAAGCCTAGCCACCCCCTCATGATAATAAGGACACACCAGTGGGCGAGATCAGGTGGATGAGAACGCCCACCTAGGGGTCCTGAGGTGTCAGGGGTGGGAACACATCAGTTTGGAAGTAGAGATAAGTTTGGACAGTTGAACCTGACAGTTGGATCTGAGAGTTGAGTGGAGTTGAAGTTGAAGTCAGACAGAGAAGTGGATTCAGGGGTAGGGGCCCCTAAACTACCCGGCTAGGTGGCAGACAGTGAACAGGGCCACAGGCGACGGAGATCCGGTCGCGGGAGACCTTAAGTGGACCGGGGCAGGGTTGTAGCCCGCCAGTGCCGACAGCGGGAATCCGGTACGGAGGCCGTGAACAGACCGGGTGCCTGGACCCTAGGACGAGGAAGGTTGCATGCCCCTTGTTAATCAACCAGCAGAGGACAAGATTTCAGACCTTGTTCTCTAGAAGCCCAGAGAGTGAAACGGAAGCCCAACGCGGGGGATAGGGTGTCCGTCAGAACCCACAGAAATCCCAAGGGTCAGATTTCGTGGGCCACAGCTCCCAAACATACACAGTACAGGGAGTGGACTTCCCTGTTCCATGTGGAGTCGTCCCACAGAAGAGACAAACACAGAGTGCAGGAGAAAGGGACCCCTGTTTGCTACACCTGGGTGTGGGACCCGAATACACATACCAAAGGCGACCGGCCACCGGCAACTTGGTTTACCACTGGACTTATGTGTGATTACTGAAGTGTGAGGTGTACTCATCCCCGGTCCAACCCGGCACGCCACCTCCAGCAGCCATTATTCCCGTGTACCGACAACGGGCCCCGGTACTACACCTCCCATACCCGTGGAGGGGATCCCATCATGCTGCCCCACTCCATCAGCCCCGGGCGTCCCATCACCAGGCAGCGGCGGTGTCACCATCTCTCACCGCAACCCACGGGTGGAGTCACCGACACATCAAATCCCCTGTAAATATCTCCTTCCGACGGTTGTGAGGATGGACGGCCGTGCGAGCCCGGGTCCGGTCACCACTCGAGCTGCAGCAGCGAACCCGGATCCGAGCGGCCCCAGAAGCGGCAGCGGCCCCCGCCCACAACAACCTAAACCTGGCATCACAAACAGGATTCCTACCCCATCTATAGACTTGGATGACATGCGCCTTCTTTTGAATCGTAGATCGTGATCCGTTGCCAAATTTTGAGCCGCCGCCATCTTGCCCGCCATCTTAGCGCCAAAAACAACAACATCGTCATCTTCTTCCACGAAAAGGGCGCGAAGTTGAAGCCCCGCCCTCTAAGAACGCGGGCGGAACCCGGTGATTCTCAAAGCAGGAAGTTGAAAAGGACAGTGGGTCCCGCGAGACTACTGTCGAAAACCAAGGGGGAGAGACAGGAAGGATGTCGGCACCTGATGGCGATGGTGGAGCGGTGGCTACCACGGCGGTGCAGGGTGACGAAGAAGCAGCAGGCCCCGCTCCGGTCGCAGGAGCGGTAGAGCCTGCGGTCCCGGCGGTCACCCCAGTGATGTTACCTCCCCGTCCCGTAGTAGCTGCGGCCGCTGAGATGCTACCCGCGGTACCGGCAGTGGAATCCGCGACCTCGGATGAAGGTGACCCACTGGCGGCCTCTGATCCGGATGAACCGATCGGTGAGGACTCGGAATCAGCAGAGTACGAAGAAAGTGATTCAGGTACCAGCACCCCGGAGGCTGCATGGGTCCCTCGATTTGGCGGGAACGGCTACAGGATGTCCTTATCATCACGGACGCTCCGTACGTTGGAAATGTACGAAGTGGAGGCGGAGTCCACTGCAGAAGAGAAGCCCCCATCCGCCGCCATTGATGTGGTGGTGCCAGTTTGCCGGGGCTGTGTTCTGCCTGGGCACTTTTCTGGAGTGTGCCCAGGAGGCACCCGGCCTTAAAGGGACCGGAACCCGAAAGTTACGCTTCAACCTGCACTTTTGTTGAACATCCTCATGTTCCGTGGAGGAGGCCATCTGGATCCCCAGGTGGAGGGTGACAGGACAGTTAATGTTTCAAATACTCGTATTCTTGTTGAACTTCTTCATCCCGCCTGTTGAAGGTGAAGAAGCCATCGGGGTCCGGAGCGGTGTGCCATGTGGAGGTGGTACTGGAGACCCTTGGTGGAGAATGGAGTAGGTAGCGGATTCCGGCTACCCTTCTTCAGTTGTCTGATGTTTTCCCCCATTTAAAGTTAACAATGGACCATGATTTCAGGACTGGCGAAGCCACCCAAAAACTTTTTTGGGCCTTGTAAATAACCCCCATCTACCTTCTTGTTACCCCACTACCAGGACTGTAACGCACTGGAGAGGTTGGTTGGAGGAAGGGCCTGCGGTAGAGTTGGCCGAGGCCCAGTTACCAGAAAAACCGGTGGCTAACCTCCAGGCCAAGGGTTCCAGACCGTGGAACTCTTGGAGTGGACTGGCGGCTAACGGACTTTCACCCGGACATTCTGGACACCCACAGGAACTTGGGGCGGTGTCACACCTGTGACTAGCGGTGGCACAGAGGGTGGGTTCAGGTGTTTTGGGTGGCGGGTGAAAGGGAAGAAGAAGATGATGTTGATTGGTTTCTTGCAACGTTTAAGTGATGTGCCTCCCTTATGGGACGAAAAGTTTTAAAATGTCTTTTTCAATGTTTATGTTTGTTACCCTTTTCTAATTTCAGTAGCAGAAAAAATAAACGTCAGTGGCCGGACAGCCCGAGGACGGGCTGTATTCAACATAGGGGGAGTGTGACGCCCTGGCAATCAGGCATTGTATGGCGGTAGTAGTCAGGCACTGTATGGTGGTAGTAATCAGGCATTGTATGGCGGTGGTAGTCAGGCACTGTATGGCGGTAGTAATCAGGCATTTTATGGCGGTAGTAATCAGGCACTGTATGGCGGTGGTAATCAGGCACTGTATGGCGGTAGGGCGGTAGTAATCAGGCATTTTATGGCGGTAGTAATCAGGCACTGTATGGTGGTAGTAATTAGGCACTGTATGGCGGTAGGGCGGTAGTAATCAGGCATTGTATGGCGGTAGTAATCAGGCACTGTATGGTGGTAGGAATTAGGCACTGTATGGCGGTAGGGCGGTAGTAATCAGGCACTGTATGGTGGTGGTAATCAGGCACTGTATGGTGGTGGTAATCAGGCACTGTATGGCGGTGGTAATCAGGCACTGTATGGCGGTAGTAATCAGGCACTGTATGGTGGTAGTAATCAGGCACTGTATGGAGGTAGTAATCAGGCACTGTATGGAGGTAGTAATTAGGCACTGTATGGAGGTAGTAATCAGGCACTGTATGGAGGTAGTAATCAGGCAC
>NW_027444879.1:0-13690 GCF_048569485.1 Anomaloglossus baeobatrachus | reverse complement strand
GATGACACAGTACAGGGATAATGCACACAGTGATGACACAGTACAGGGATAATACACACAGTGATGACACAGTACAGGGATAATACACACAGTGATGACACAGTACAGGGATAATACACACAGTGATGACACAGTACAGGGATAATGCACACAGTGATGTCACAGTACAGGGATAATGCACACAGTGATGACACAGTACAGGGATAATACACACAGTGATGTCACAGTACAGGGATAATGCACACAGTGATGACACAGTACAGGGATAATACACACAGTGATGACACAGTACAGGGATAATACACACAGTGATGACACAGTACAGGGATAATACACACAGTGATGACACAGTACAGGGATAATACACACAGTGATGACACAGTACAGGGATAATACACACAGTGATGACACAGTACAGGGATAATACACACAGTGATGACACAGTACAGGGATAATACACACAGTGATGACACAGTACAGGGATAATGCACACAGTGATGTCACAGTACAGGGATAATGCACACAGTGATGTCACAGTACAGGGATAATGCACACAGTGATGTCACAGTACAGGGATAATGCACACAGTGATGTCACAGTACAGGGATAATGCACACAGTGATGTCACAGTACAGGGATAATGCACACAGTGATGTCACAGTACAGGGATAATGCACACAGTGATGTCACAGTACAGGGATAATGCACACAGTGATGTCACAGTACAGGGATAATGCACACAGTGATGTCACAGTACAGGGATAATGCACACAGTGATGTCACAGTACAGTGATAATGCACACAGTGATGTCACAGTACAGGGATAATGCACACAGTGATGTCACAGTACAGGGATAATGCACACAGTGATGTCACAGTACAGGGATAATGCACACAGTGATGTCACAGTACAGGGATAATGCACACAGTGATGTCACAGTACAGGGATAATGCACACAGTGATGTCACAGTACAGGGATAATGCACACAGTGATGTCACAGTACAGGGATAATGCACACAGTGATGTCACAGTACAGGGATAATGCACACAGTGATGTCACAGTACAGTGATAATGCACACAGTGATGTCACAGTACAGGGATAATGCACACAGTGATGTCACAGTACAGGGATAATACACACAGTGATGTCACAGTACAGGGATAATGCACACAGTGATGTCACAGTACAGAGATAATACACACAGTGATGTCACAGTACAGAGATAATACAGGAGCCTCACTGCGTGGCCATCACAGTGGGTGCAGGGACTGATGCGGACAGTATTTGGATTAGTCGCGGTAATGTCTCCTGGCGCTCTGTGCGGTGTGGTATATACTAAAGTACGGATATTACAGACGCCGCATTACCGTCACAAAGTCTCTGCACCTTACATTAACCGTTCGTCTCCCACGCCCTGAGGACGCCGCTCCCATCTCTCCGGGGACGGAGGACGCGGGTCGGGCCCATATACCACCGGCGCCAGGAAATTGTTATTCCGGCTTCTTAATGGGAACATAAACAGGAATCTAATATTAAAGCGCTAAATCTGCCGTCTCTTCACTGCGAGAGATAAACAAATAAAGCAGATTTACGCTGCGCTCGGGGCGTAACTAGGACCGGCGCTGTACGGGACACGGACGCACGGCGCTGGGAGGAAAGAAGCATGGCCGCAGATTAACCACCATGTGCCAGCCTGCAGGAGATGCCGTCATCCGCCTCTGTGCAGCGTCTGATGAACCGGGTGACAGCCAATACAGCCGACCCCAGCTCCAGGAGCCAGGAAAAGCTGGGTGATATCTACCCAAAACAGCGCCACCCCCGTCCTCAGGTCATCTGCGGTACTGCATTACTGCTCCATTCCTTTCAATGGAACCGTGCTGTAATACCAGATACAACCTGTGGACAAGTGTGGCGCTGTTTCTAGAATAAACTACTCTCAGTCACTCCCCCCTAGACGGCGGTACTCCCCCCTAGACGGCGGCTCCTTACCGTTGACTGTTAAGGTGATCTCCCTCTCACCAGCTCCCACCCGAGGAACGACCGCTCGGCAGACGTATTTCCCAGCATCCTCTTGCCGCACGTTTTTCAGCGTCAGGTAGTTGTCGTTGCTCAGGACCTAGGTAGATTATAAAACACAGAGATGAGCATGAAAATGGCCACAGCCGGTCCACGATCTCCATCGACTGCTCGGGTCTGAATGTGGCATCACCGCGGAGAAAAAGTGACTCTTCCCCCTTATTACAGGGACTCGTTCTATCACTTCACATTTAGTTTTAGACTTTATTCATTTTTTAATTACTCATAAAATCATTATTTTTTTGCAGTTTGTATTGTGGCCACCAGGTGGCAGCACAGCAGATACGCGCCATACCAGCAAAATGAAAAACCATCTCGCTTTATGACCTGCTGTAAAGGCTTCTCTGCAATAGGAGAATGCCAGAAACTGCCAGATGATCCGACGTTTCATCAATGCAGATAACAATAGGCAACGTTCTGGATTATCAGATGCATGATGAGAAGCATTGCGGGGCACGTCTGCAGCCTCCGCGCCTCGTGGTTATTGGCCACAATAATGGCGGCGTCAGCGGGCGGTGGTGACAGGTTTGACCTTCTGTCTCCGTTTCTGACATGAACGCTGCTGAACCTTTAGAAATTAAAAAAAAAAATATATTAGAAAATAAAATCCTGCCTTTCTCCCGACCGTGCCCGGACTGTGGAGCCGCCGACGTCCGGAAAGTACAAAGTCATATTTTTTGCCATTTTAACTTCAGGAATAAATGTCAAAATCTCCGGCAGTAAAAGTTCAGACTGTGAAGCGGAGGCAGAGGCGGCGGTCCTGGCGGGCGGGGGGACGTCACATGACCTGTATGACGTCACCGCCTCCACCGGTATATCGGCAGCTGCCGCCGGCTCCTACTTTTGTAAGTTTGGGGTTTCAGTTCCCCGTCTTTTTAAGATCTCCGCTTGCTGCCATTAATAGAAATGTTCCCGCTCACACCCAGAGACGGAATCTCCTGGTGAGATATAGAGCTGCTGGGTGTCAGGATAGGGGTATATGTATCCATGAATGAATGTTGCCATTCACTGACAGCAATCAGAGACCTTACAATGGGACTTTACACATCCAGGTGGTGATGTCAGTGGCGGGATCCGGTGTGCCGCGGCTGCACTCCCCACTACAGCAGAACTTACCACGCCAGAACCACGTTTCATCCAGACGATGGTCAGGGAAGGGTTACCGATCCACGCACAGTGGAAGGTGGCTTCTGATCCCAGGTCCACGACTACGGATTCTGGTTCTGTGGCCATCCGAGGCCCAACTGCAGGGAGAGAGAAGCACAAGTGGTACCACCGCCAGCACCAAGCCTCCCGCAAAATGCTGCCCAGCACTGTGCAACAGGGCCTCACCATGTCACTGTCATTTACTTCTCTGTACGGATATGGATTAATATGTCTTATCCTCCAGTCACCTCCAGAGCTGCGGTCACTATTCTGCTGTTACATCGTGTCTTATAATCCAGTCACCTCCAGAGCTGCACTCACTATTCTGCTGTTACATCATGTCTTATCTTCCAGAGCTGCAGTCACTATTCTCTTGTTACATCATGTCTTATCCTCCAATCGCCTTCAGAGCTGCAGTCACTATTCTGCTGTTGCATCGGGTCTTATCCTCCAGTTGCCTCCAGAGCTGTGGTCACTATTCTGCTGTTACATCATGTCTTATCCTTCAGAGCTGCAGTCACTATTCTCTTGTTACATCATGTCTTATCCTCCAGTCACCTTCAGAGCTGCAATCACTATTCTGCTGTTACATCGGGTCTTATCCTCCAGTTGCCTCCAGAGCTGCGGTCACTATTCTGCTGTTACATCAGGTCTTATCCTTCAGTCACCTCCAGAGCTGCAGTCACTATTCTGCTGTTGCATCATGTTTTATCCTCCAGTTACCTCCAGAGCTGCTCTCACTATTCTGCTGTTACATTGTGACTTCCATTTGTTTGCTCTCCACATTTTAATGGTCTGTTGTGCAGTGATGACCAATCTCCCACAATGCAACAATGCAGTGCAGATCTGTGACCGCAGCTTTAGCTGTGACTGGAGTATATAGGATAGCGTGCACAGGAGGATTGTTATGGGCTCGGGGGTAAATTCTTACAGTACACATCTACTGTTCTGCTGATGTTGGTGCTGCCCAGGGTGTTGGTGACCTCGCAGGACACGGGTTCTGAGAAGTACGAGTAATCCACCACCGTCTCATACGTTTCTTCTGTCACTTCCTTCAGTAGTTGTCCGCCTTTTGCCCACCTAGACGATGAGACAATATCAGTCATTGTTAATTCAGAAACAGGAGTGACTACTACCCCCTTCAGAAGCAACTATTTCTAAACGTGATCTGCTGCGAGCGCGAGCCCAGCGCCGTCTGCTGCGAGCGCGAGCCGAGCGTCGTCTGCTGCGAGCGCGAGCCGAGCGTTGTCTGCTGCGAGCGCGAGCCGAGCGTTGTCTGCTGCGAGCGCGAGCCCAGCGCCTTCTGCTGCGAGCGCGAGCCGAGCGTTGTCTGCTGCGAGCGCGAGCCGAGCGTTGTCTGCTGCGAGCGAGAGCCCAGCGTCGTCTGCTGCGAGCGAGAGCCCAGCGCCGTCTGCTGCGAGCGAGAGCCCAGCGTCGTCTGCTGCGAGCGCGAGACGAGGGTCGTCTGCTGCGAGCGAGAGCCGAGCGTCGTCTGCTGCGAGCGTGAGCCCAGCGCCGTCTGCTGCGAGCCGAGGGTCGTCTGCTGTGAGCGCGAGCCCAGCGTCGCCTGCTGTGAGCGCGAGCCCAGCGTCGCCTGCTGTGAGCGCGAGCCCAGCGTCGCCTGCTGTGAGCGCGAGCCCAGCGTCGCCTGCTGTGAGCGCGAGCCCAGCGTCGTCTGCTGTGAGCGCGAGCCCAGCGTCGCCTGCTGCGAGCGAGAGCCCAGCGTCGTCTGCTGCGAGCGAGAGCCCAGCGTCGTCTGCTGCGAGCGAGAGCCCAGCGTCGTCTGCTGCGAGCGCGAGACGAGGGTCGTCTGCTGCGAGCGAGAGCCGAGCGTCGTCTGCTGCGAGCGTGAGCCCAGCGCCGTCTGCTGCGAGCCGAGGGTCGTCTGCTGCGAGCCGAGGGTCGTCTGCTGTGAGCGCGAGCCCAGCGTCGCCTGCTGTGAGCGCGAGCCCAGCGTCGCCTGCTGTGAGCGCGAGCCCAGCGTCGCCTGCTGTGAGCGCGAGCCCAGCTTCGCCTGCTGTGAGCGCGAGCCCAGCGTCGTCTGCTGCGAGCGCGAGCCCAGCGTCGCCTGCTGCGAGCGCGAGCCCAGCGTCGCCTGCTGTGAGCGCGAGCCCAGCGTCGCCTGCTGTGAGCGCGAGCCCAGCGTCGTCTGCTGTGAGCGCGAGCCCAGCGTCGTCTGCTGTGAGCGCGAGCCTCGTGGACGCCGGTTCTGTGGGGTGAAATTCTGCCCCCCGGGATATTGGATCCGTTCTCCCAGGGGCCATTACAGGGGCCATTACAGGGGGCACATTACAGGGGCCATTACAGGGGCATTACAGGGGCATTACAGGGGCCATTACAGGGGACATTACAGGGACATTACAGGGGCCATTACAGGAGCCATTACAGGGGCATTACAGGGGCATTACAGGGGCACATTACAGGGGACATTACAGGGGCATTACAGGGGCATTACAGGGGACATTACAGGGGCACATTACAGGGGCACATTACAGGGGCATTACAGGGGCATTACAGGGGCCATTACAGGGGCATTACAGGAGCCATTACAGGGGCATTACAGGGGCACATTACAGGGGCACATTACAGGGGCACATTACAGGGGGGCATTACAGGGGACATTACAGGGGCACATTACAGGGGACATTACAGGGGACATTACAGGGGCATTACAGGGGCACATTACAGGGGACATTACAGGGGCATTACAGGGGACATTACAGGGGACATTACAGGGGCATTACAGGGGCATTACAGGGGCACATTACAGGGGCACATTACAGGGGCACATTACAGGGGCATTACAGGGGCATTACAGGGGACATTACAGGGGCACATTACAGGGGCCATTACAGGGGCCCATTACAGGGGCACATTACAGGGGCATTACAGGGGACATTACAGGGGCCATTACAGGGGCCATTACAGGGGCCATTACAGGGGGCATTACAGGGGGCATTACAGGGGCCATTACAGGGGCACATTACAGGGACATTACAGGGGACATTACAGGGGGCATTACAGGGGCACATTACAGGGGCACATTACAGGGGCATTACAGGGGCATTACAGGGGCCATTATTATTATTATTATTATTATTGTTTATTTATAGAGCACCATTGATTCCATGGTGCTGTACATGAGGGGGTTACATACAGAATACATGTACACGTTACAATAGACAGACTAGCACAGGGGGAAGAGGGCCCTGCCCTTGCGGGCTTACATCCTAAAGGATTTTGGGGAGGAGACAGTAGGTGGGGTGTAGGTGGGGCGGCAGCTCCGCACGGTGGTGGGGCGGCAGCTCCGCACGGTGGTGGGGCGGCAGCTCCGCACGGTGGTGGGGCGGCAGCTCCGCACGGTGGTGGGGCGGCAGCTCCGCACGGTGGTGGGGCGGCAGCTCCGCACGGTGGTGGGGCGGCAGCTCCGCACGGTGGTGGGGCGGCAGCTCCGCACGGTGGTGGGGCGGCAGCTCCGCACGGTGGTGAAGCAGTGAGGTCATTGAAGGTTATAGGCATTTCTGAACAGATGAGTCTTTAGGTTCCGTTTGAAGCTTGCGAGTGTAGTAGATACAGGGACATTACAGGGGCACATTACAGGGGCCATTACAGGGGCACATTACAGGGGCCATTACAGGGGCCATTACAGGGGCCATTACAGGGGGCATTACAGGGGCCATTACAGGGGCCATTACAGGGGCCATTACAGGGGCCATTACAGGGGCCATTACAGGGGCCATTACAGGGGGCATTACAGGGGCCATTACAGGGGCCATTACAGGGGCCATTACAGGGACATTACAGGGGCATTACAGGGGCCATTACAGGGGTCATTACAGGGGACATTACAGGGGACATTACAGGGGCATTACAGGGGCATTACAGGGGGGCATTACAGGGGCACATTACAGGGGCACATTACAGGGGCACTACAGGGGCACATTACAGGGGACATTACAGGGGACATTACAGGGGACATTACAGGGGCATTACAGGGGGGCATTACAGGGGCACATTACAGGGGACATTACAGGGGCACATTACAGGGGCATTACAGGGGACATTACAGGGGACATTACAGGGGCATTACAGGGGCATTACAGGGGCATTACAGGGGCATTACAGGGGACATTACAGGGGCATTACAGGGGCATTACAGGGGCACATTACAGGGGCACATTACAGGGGCACATTACAGGGGCACATTACAGGGGCATTACAGGGGCATTACAGGGGACATTACAGGGGCATTACAGGGGCATTACAGGGACATTACAGGGACATTACAGGGCCATTACAGGGGCACATTACAGGGGCATTACAGGGGCCATTACAGGGGCACATTACAGGGGCATTACAGGGGCACATTACAGGGGCATTACAGGGGCCATTACAGGGGCACATTACAGGGGCATTACAGGGGACATTACAGGGGCATTACAGGGGCATTACAGGGGCACATTACAGGGGCACATTACAGGGGCATATTACAGGGGCATTACAGGGGCCATTACAGGGGCACATTACAGGGGCACATTACAGGGGCACTACAGGGGCACATTACAGGGGCATTACAGGGGCCATTACAGGGGCACATTACAGGGGCACTACAGGGGCACATTACAGGGGCATTACAGGGGCCATTACAGGGGCACATTGGGCGCTGGCGCCTCCATTAGCCGCTCATGTCTGATAACAGAACATTGAGGCTTAATGTCCGCACATTATAACATTCATTAGCCACGTGGCTACTGGGCACAGCGCGGGGAATGAGAGCACAGCTATAGCCCATTACAGCAGCCAAGCCTGAACCTGGAAATCCACAGCCCGATACCGGACGCACTGTGAGCACGGATATAGCGCCAACATGTGCCGCCGCGCAGTACACATATGCTCGTACATACAAGGGTGAAGCTCTGAGCCGGGACCCCTGGGATGCAAGGAATGTTAGCTAGCCGCTGGACCACCTGCTGTGCTCTGGGGGGCCGCGGTCAGATCCTGGGGGCTTTCATAAACCAGACGGTACCTGCACCTCGTGCCCATTGTGACCGCACAGCGTTACCGCAGCCATAATGTGTATGAGCTGTAACCACAGATGACCAGGAGAAGACATCTGCGGATTGATGGTGAACTGCGAGCACCACGGCGGATTCATGGTGAACTGCGAGCACTGCGGCGGATTCATGGTGAACTGCGAGCACCACGGCGGATTCATGGTGAACTGCGAGCACCACGGCGGATTCATGGTGAACTGCGAGCACCACAGCGGATTCATGGTGAACTGCGAGCACCACAGCGGATTCATGGTGAACTGCAAGCACTGCGGCGGATTCATGGTGAACTGCGAGCACCACGGCGGATTCATGGTGAACTGCGAGCACTGCGGCGGATTCATGGTGAACTGCGAGCACCACGGCGGATTCATGGTGAACTGCGAGCACCACGGCGGATTCATGGTGAACTGCGAGCACCACGGCGGATTCATGGTGAACTGCGAGCACCACGGCGGATTCATGGTGAACTGCGAGCACCACGGCGGATTCATGGTGAACTGCGAGCACCACGGCGGATTCATGGTGAACTGCGAGCACCACGGCGGATTCATAGTGAACTGCGAGCACCGCGGCGGATTGATGGTGAGCTGCGAGCACCACGGCGGATTCATGGTGAACTGCGAGCACCACGGCGGATTCATGGTGAACTGCGAGCACCACGGCGGATTCATGGTGAACTGCGAGCACCACGGCGGATTCATGGTGAACTGCGAGCACTGCGGCGGATTGATGGTGAGCTGCGAGCACCACGGCGGATTCATGGTGAACTGCGAGCACCACGGCGGATTCATGGTGAACTGCGAGCACCACGGCGGATTCATGGTGAACTGCGAGCACCACGGCGGATTCATGGTGAACTGCGAGCACCACGGCGGATTCATGGTGAACTGCGAGCACCGCGGCGGATTCATGGTGAACTGCAAGCACTGCGGCGGATTGATGGTGAGCTGCGAGCACCGCGTCGGATTCATGGTGAACTGCGAGCACCACGGCGGATTCATGGTGAACTGCGAGCACCACGGCGGATTCATGGTGAACCGCGAGCACCGAGCCGGCCGTCCTGGGATAGAAGGACAGCTGGCGACCACCACTGCCAGCACGGACGCCATTGCACCACCATTTACCACAACCTGAGCCTCCTGTCTGTAATAGGGTGCACAAATAAGAGATCAGACAATGAAGAAAAGAGCAGCGGACAGGAGAGGAGAGGACATAGGAGAGGAGAGGAAAGGACAATGAAGAAATGAGGAGGGGAGAGGACAATGAAGAAACAAGCAGCTCACAGGAGGGGAGAGGACACAGGAGAGGACAATGAAGAAATGAGGCGAGGATAATGAAAAAGAGATGAGAGGACAGGTTCCCCTCCACTGGAGGGATACAAAAGGAACAGCGTAAATAGAATCTGTCAGAACCCCCCCCCCCACTCTTCACCTGGTCATGCTGCTTTCTGAGAGATAATGACATCCACACTTGTAATTATGTTTCTGTTGCTCCAAGACTAAACATTTCTTCTTTTCATTCATATGCTGATGAGTTGTTCAGTGCTGTGGGTGTGATCTGAGCACTTCCTGAGACTCCGCCTCCCTGGCTTCACCCTCCGCCTCCCTGGCTTCACCCTCCGCCTCCCTGGCTTCACCCTCCGCCTCCCTGGCTTTAGCCTCCCCATCTCTGGCTTTACGCTCCACCTCCCTCCCTGACTTTATCCTTCGCCCTCCTCAGCTTTATCTTCCTCCTTTCTGGCTTTATCCTCCTCCTCCCAGGCTTTATCTTCTGCCCTCCTCGGCTTTATCCTCTGCCCTCCTCAACTTTATCCTCCTCCTCCCTGGCTTCATCCTTTGCTTCCCTGGCTTTACCCTCCGCCCGCCTCGGCTTTACTCTCCACCCTCCTCGGCTTTATCCTCCTCCTCCCTGGCTTTATCCTCCTCCTCCTCCCTAGCTTTATTCTCCTTCTCCTCCCTGGCTTTATCCTCCTCCTCCCTGGCTTTATCCTCCTCCTCCCTGGCTTTATCCTCCTCCTCCCTAGCTTTATTCTCCTTCTCCTCCCTGGCTTTATCCTCCTCCTCCCTGGCTTTATCCTCCTCCTCCTCCTCCCTGGCTTTATCCTCCTCCTCCTCCCTGGCTTTATCCTCCTCCTCCTCCCTGGCTTTATCCTCCTCCTCCTCCCTGGCTTTATCCTCCTCCTCCTCCCTGGCTTTATCCTCCTCCTCCTCCCTGGCTTTATCCTCCTCCTCCTCCCTGGCTTTATCCTCCTCCTCCTCCCTGGCTTTATCCTCCTCCTCCTCCCTGGCTTAATCCTCCTCCTCCCTGGCTTTATCCTCCTCCTCCCTAGCTTTATTCTCCTCCTCCTCCCTGGCTTTATCCTCCTCCTCCCTGGCTTTATCCTGCTCCTCCCTGGCTTTATCCTCCTCCTCCCTGGCTTTATCCTCCTCCTCCCTGGCTTTATCCTCCTCCTCCCTGGCTTTATCCTCCTCCTCCCTGGCTTTATCCGCCTCCTCCCTGGCTTTATCCTCCTCCTCCCTAGCTTTATCCTCCTCCTCCCTGGCTTTATCCTCCTCCTCCCTAGCTTTATCCTCCTCCTCCCTGGCTTTATCCTCCTCCTCCCTGGCTTTATCCTCCTCCTCCCTGGCTTTATCCTCCTCCTCCCTGGCTTTATCCTCCTCCTCCCTGGCTTTATCCTCCTCCTCCCTGGCTTTATCCTCCTCCTCCCTGGCTTTATCCTGCTCCTCCCTGGCTTTATCCTCCTCCTCCCTGGCTTTATCCTCCTCCTCCCTGGCTTTATCCTCCTCCTCCCTAGCTTTATTCTTCTTCTCCTCCCTGCCTTTATCCTCCTCCTCCTCCCTGGCTTTCTCCTCCTCCTCCCTGGCGGCTTTCTCCTCCTCCTCCCTGGCTTTATCCTCCTCCTCCCTGGCTTTATCCTCCTCCTCCCTGGCTTTATCCTCCTCCTCCCTGGCTTTATCCTCCTCCTCCCTGGCTTTATCCTCCTCCTCCTCCCTGGCTTTATCCTCCTCCTCCCTGGCTTTATCCTCCTCCTCCCTGGCTTTATCCTCCTCCTCCCTGGCTTTATCCTCCTCCTCCCTGGCTTTATCCTCCTCCTCCTCCCTGGCTTTATCCTCCTCCTCCCTGGCTTTATCCTCCTCCTTCCTGGCTTTATCCTCCTCCTCCCTGGCTTTATCCTCCTCCTCCCTGGCTTTATCCTCCTCCTCCCTGGCTTTATCCTCCTCCTCCTCCCTGGCTTTATCCTCCTCCTCCCTGGCTTTATCCTCCTCCTTCCTGGCTTTATCCTCCTCCTCCCTGGCTTTATCCTCCTCCTCCCTGGCTTTATCCTCCTCCTCCCTGGCTTTATCCTCCTCCTTCCTGGCTTTATCCTCCTCCTCCCTGGCTTTATCCTCCTCCTCCCTGGCTTTATCCTCCTCCTCCCTGGCTTGACTGACAGCTCCTGTTCTGTGGATTCGAGCAGCGATCTGTCCATGAAGCAGAGAGCGGTGGAGCTGGTGGGACACAGCTAGAAAGGCAGAGGATTGGGAAGGGCTTTCATCATACCCAGAGCAATTAACACCTCATCTGAATGAGTTTTACCCACAATCTTTCCGTGCAGACGCACAACTGCAGAAATAAATACGTTATTTGGTTTTGTCCTCTGAAAGATAAACAGTTTATAGAGAATCTGTCAGAATCATCCGACCCGAAAACTGTGAATAATGTGTAGAAAAGAGATGCAGAAAGATGTATAAAAGGATGAGTGCACAAGATTTAGGTGAAACGGCAGAAACCATTTTCACTTCCAATTAGAAGAAAAATTTGAGTCCAAAAACAAATTACTAAGGGGCTGAGTGTCTGCTGATGAGCATCTGTGCAAGGTCTCCTGCATCCTCCTCTGCTCCATATTCTCCAGCCCTCGGATCTGCGGCTCTATATTCTCCAGTCCTCGGATCTGCGGCTCCATATTCTCCAGCCCTCGGATCTGCGGCTCCATATTCTCCAGTCCTCGGATCTGCGGCTCCATATTCTCCAGTCCTCGGATCTGCGGCTCCATATTCTCCAGTCCTCGGATCTGCGGCTCCATATTCTCCAGTCCTCGGATCTGCGGCTCCATATTCTCCAGTCCTCGGATCTGCGGCTCCATATTCTCCAGTCCTCGGATCTGCGGCTCCATATTCTCCAGTCCTCGGATCTGCGGCTCCATATTCTCCAGTCCTCGGATCTGGGGCTCCATATTCTCCAGTCCTCGGATCTGTGGCTCCATATTGTCCAGTCCTCGGATCTGCGGCTTCATATTCTCCAGCTCTATATTCTCCAGTCCTCGGATCTGCGGCTCCATATTCTCCAGTCCTCGGATCTGCGGCTCCCTATTCTCCAGTCCTCAGATCTGCGGCTCTATATTCTCCAGTCCTCGGATCTGCGGCTCCATATTCTCCAGTCCTCGGATCTGCGGCTCCATATTCTCCAGTCCTCGGATCTGCAGCTTCATATTCTCCAGTCCTCGGATCTGGGGCTCCATATTCTCCAGTCCTCGGATCTGCGGCTCCATATTCTCCAGTCCTCGGATCTGCGGCTCCATATTCTCCAGTCCTCGGATCTGCGGCTCCATATTCTCCAGTCCTCGGATCTGCGGCTCCATATTCTCCAGTCCTCGGATCTGCGGCTCCATATTCTCCAGTCCTCGGATCTGCGGCTCCCTATTCTCCAGTCCTCGGATCTGCGGCTCCATATTCTCCAGTCCTCGGATCTGCGGCTCCATATTCTCCAGCCCTCGGATCTGCGGCTCTATATTCTCCAGCTCTATATTCTCCAGCCCTCGGATCTGCGGCTCCATATTCTCCAGTCCTCAGATCTGTGGCTCCATATTCTCCAGTCCTCAGATCTGTGGCTCCATATTGTCCAGTCCTCGGATCTGCGGCTTCATATTCTCCAGCTCTATATTCTCCAGTCCTCGGATCTGCGGCTCCATATTCTCCAGTCCTCGGATCTGTGGCTCCATATTCTCCAGTCCTCGGATCTGCGGCTCCATATTCTCCAGTCCTCGGATCTGCGGCTCCATATTCTCCAGTCCTCGGATCTGCGGCTCCATATTCTCCAGTCCTCGGATCTGCGGCTCCATATTCTCCAGTCCTCGGATCTGTGGCTCCATATTCTCCAGTCCTCGGATCTGTGGCTCCATATTGTCCAGTCCTCGGATCTGCGGCTTCATATTCTCCAGCTCTATATTCTCCAGTCCTCGGATCTGCGGCTCCATATTCTCCAGTCCTCGGATCTGCGGCTCCATATTCTCCAGTCCTCGGATCTGCGGCTCCATATTCTCCAGTCCTCGGATCTGCGGCTCCATATTCTCCAGTCCTCGGATCTGCGGCTCCATATTCTCCAGTCCTCGGATCTGCGGCTCCATATTCTCCAGTCCTCGGATCTGCGGCTC
>NW_027444878.1:0-13950 GCF_048569485.1 Anomaloglossus baeobatrachus | reverse complement strand
TGGCAGGGAAAGATGATGGGTGTACTTGTGAGGTGGTTGTCGTGACGCCACCTGGGGTATGCGGCCAGGGAATGGGCCACCGCTGCTGTCACTGTCCTCTGGAGCAGATGGTAGTAGCAGCCAGGGATGGGATTGCTCTCCACAGGTAGAACGGGCCCCAGGGAGGATGATGAGGGGACTAGTAATGGCAGCAGGGAGCAGCAGTACGGTTAATAAGGAGTCAGAGTCTATAGCTGTGGTTCCACGTTGTTTACTCACTTTTGTACAATGCCGCTCACTCAGATAATATCGGTCATGTGCTATGATGGGCTCAGTCTAACCTGAATCCCTTTAGAGATTAGTCCGGTTTGGTGTTTGGTTGGTTTCTCCTTGTAACGGCTGTCTGTGGATCCCCTGGCTTGAAGCTACGAGGGGACCCTGGGTTTCACAAGATGCACTCTTGTCCCTATCTGCAGGTGCCGCAGTTCCGATGTGGGGTCCGGCTTGAAGCGAGGCCCCGGATCCTATATGGCACTGTGCTGTCGGGTGCTGTGTGGGCAAGGAAGCTTGAAACTTTCCCCGACCGGACAGATTCTGGAAATCCAACGTGAAGTATGATATTCCCTAGGGTCCTGCCGCCCTGTGTGGCACTGACTCCGTGGGGAGCAGGTTCACTCTCCCCATGGCAACCGTGTGAGCTCTCTCCTCCTTCCCACCGGAGCACCTGTAAGATGCGACTGCTCCCTTCCTCTCCTGCTGGAGAACTCTCTAACTGTTGTGTAGAGTTGAGCGATGTTCGATTCAAACGGTTCGCCAATTTCAAATTCAAATGATTTGGGGCGGTGTTCGACGAACTCAAACGATTTGCTTCAAATTCGGCAGTTCGAGTTACATTCGATAATGGTTCGATCACCATAAAGCGTAGCTAGTTACTAGCTGGCTTTTCACTGTATTACTGTGAGTCACTGTGAATCATGATATTATCAAAATTCAGCGTATAGTGTGCGGGGGGGGGGGGCAGGGTTTAGATCAGTGCTGCTGCTGAGTGCTGAAAGAAAGGTGATCACCATTTTTTTTTTCCTAACCGTGCGTACAGTGGGGCGGGCCAGGCTGTCAGCCAATCACAGACACACACACAGCAAAGAGGATTTTTGCCAAACAAGCAAGGGCATGCGTCATTGGCTGTGCATGTCACATATCTTTGCCCTATAAGACCTGGTCATTTTCCCCGTCGCCACCATTATCTCTCTGCTGCGGGTGGGTGTCAGTCACCGCTCCCGCTGCTGCTGTGTGCGCTATAGACATACAGTGCAATCTACGCATCGCTTAAGGGATTAGGGACTACTTGTAATTTCAGTCCTTTTCAGGGCTACATTACAGCCGTTCATAGCAATTTTTGCTAGGCAGGTTTGTGCCAGCGCTGTGCAGGGGTTTATATCACAGCGTCTGGCTAAATCAGCTCAGGCAATTCCTTGGGGCATTGTTTCATTGGCAGGGATAGAAATTGAGGCTTCCTCTGCTGACAAGCTAGCTACAGCACCTGTGCATTCTACACACCTCTCCATTTTTGCTTTGCAATTTTAATTGCAAAAATTGCTGCCACTTTTAGGGGCATACTAAAATTGTCTGGGATACTAACTTAGGGTTCCTCTGTTGTCAAGCAAGGTACACCAACTGTGCATTCTACACACCTGTCCATTTTTGCTACGCAATTTTAATTTCAAAAAGTGCTGACACTTTAAGGGGCATAGTTTCATTGTCTGTGATATTCAGTGTTGGTTCTTCAGCTGTCAATAAAGCTAGACCAACTCTGTATTGTACACCACCTCTCCATTTCTGCAACGCAATTTTTAACTGCAGGTAGTCCATCAATCTGTGACGAAGGTACAGGCGTGGATATAATGTTGCCTTCATCCAAAAGGTGGTTCTCTCAATGTCTGAGACAGCTCAACACCAGCAGCTGTTTCCACTTCAAAAACAACTGATGACCTGCCAATGACACTGCTTGTTGCGGGTACAGGGGTGGAAGGTCAGCGTCAAAAAGCATATGTGACTGCTGTCCCCACAGTCACAGAGGATGAAGAGCACACAGATGCCATTGATGGGGCAGACGGTGGTTGCACCGCCCCGCTAGGCCGCATTGTAGCATAGTGACCCTTCCACATAGACTTATGCTTCATTTAAAGTAGTGTATAGGGTGGGCTCCCCAGTATACAGCAAAACCACGCAACAGGAAAAGGACTCTAGGCAGTTGGGTTGATAAATGATTGTTTAACTCTCCCAAAACAAACAATAAGGACCATGCATAAAACTGAAAGAATAGAACAATCTATTCACAAGTCCAAAAGCCTACACCCCTATGCTGCAACACTCGTAATGGCAATTTATAGCCCCTTCTCACCAACCTTTGCCTAACCAAGGGACTGTCTAAACTGTTGCCGCCTACCTGGTAATTGTGTGTGTGTGTGTGTGTGTGTGAACACGACTTACCAGTGGCGCATCACAAGAGCTTACAACTTATCTACCTAAACATAGACAAAACCCATTAACCCCCCTGAATACCCTTGTTAGCTGAAGCCTCACAGATAAGGCAGATGATAACAGTGGTGAGTCAAACCACACAGCTCAGCAACACAGTCCTGGAAATCTTGTAAAGCAACAGTCAGTGCAAACATGTGTTGCTGTCCCTCTAGAATTTTAACTGTAACTGACAAATTGACAGAGCAGAAGCAGCAAATCTTATTGTCTATATAGTCTGCCTAAGCAGAACAGATGTGTTTTGTTAACAAAAGTGTTGCGTGCACGCATTACTGTCTGGGCCCAGCCTACCGTACCCGGGTACTGTGGTGTCCAGTTGCCATAAATACAGAGTTTACAATCCTTTCACGGTAAACAGTATAGACAGCACCGGGAGAATGTCGGTCTCCGGCACAGGATGCTGCTCACATGCATTATGGTCCTCCTCACCAAACTCCAACACGAGTCTCCTCACAATCCACCATAGTGTTTCCGCGGTGGCTACTTGCTGTAACGCACACCTTTAGCGTTTTCTTAAGTTCACAGACAACACCTAGTCCGGTCTCCAAGTCCACAGCCGAAGACCGTTTTGCTATTGCTATAGTGACCAAACAGTCAAAGGCAGATGCAAAAAAACAGCCGCCCCTTGTGGGTAGTCTGCAACAATGCATACAATGAACGGCAAATAAGCATGTTGCATTCACAGTGGATAAAGCTCATCAATACACCCTCACACTATCACTTCATATCCATGTGACAGTTCATGGACGAAGTACTCAAAGTAGTGAGTTTTTGGCCTCTACTTAGAGATTGGTGACAAATCTTACAGATGACGTGACTTGGGTGATCTTTTGCGATGTAAAAAAAGCACCAGGCTAGGCAAGGCTTACAGCCCATGCGACCTGCAGAGCCACCATGACTTCTGCTCAGAGGCAGAGTTATGGCTGAGAATTCAGTTGTTGACGTGCTTCCAGTACTTTGTCTCTGTCCAGGAAGACGCAACCTAACCTCGTCGTCAGTAGCATCCTCCTCCAACTCCTCTGCTGACCTCATCGACTGGCTGACTGTGGTTTGACAGTAAGTGGGGTCTCCAACCTCATTATCACCCTGTGTGTTTTCATTCCCCTCGTCCAGACTCCTCCGAGCCAACCTCTTCCTGCCCTGACCGAATAGTAAAGTTGACGTTCCAATCAGGTATCGGAGTCTCATCAGCATGTTCTCCATTGTCTCCACCAGGAGGATTTATAGTTTGGGAATGAGGGTGTACATTATGCTCAGAACCTTCTTCATCGGGGCCTGGATCCGACTCACAAAGCTTCTGGGCATCAGTGCAGATCATTTCCTTGTCTGGACTCACTGCAGCTTTGGAGCAGACCTCTGATTCCCAGGCTATAGTGTGACTGGACAGCTCTGCAGACTCAACCATCTCTGTCACCCCCATACTCAGCAGGGCTGGTGGAAACTTGAGAGCTGTTAGGAAGCAAGTGCGATTGGGTTGACACCACAGAGGAATGGAGTATTTTGGATATTGAAGTTGAGGTGGAGAGGCCACTTGATGGAGCACTTGAGATCCATTGAAGCACCTGCTCTTTTGGTGCCTCATCTACATTTGGTAGCGATGGTCGTGTCCGTAAGAAAGGGATCATATCAGATTATCCATGGGAAGAAATACACCTCTTATTTTGGCTGGTAGTTGGTATTACGAATCGGTGCCGCCGTTGACGCAAGCAGCCTGCTGCGGTTCCAGTTGCGCCCAAGCGTCAGCTGCCATTTTTGGCCATGCCTTTGGTCGTCCAGCTGGCTGCTTCCTCCTCCACGTCTAAGTGTGGAGAGACGGCTAGTGCGGATGCGTGTGCCGATTTACCCCAGACACAGCCTAAGTCCAGTGTTTCGCCTAGTGAGCATGCTTAGCATGACTGTGCCATTCCTGATCCTAAGTCCTCAGTTCGTGCTACAGAGCATGCTCCCACACTTAATGAGAAAAGCCTCTTTGCACAGGTACTTGGACTCCGTGCCGTGTCTAAGTCCTGTGTTGTGTCTACAGAGCATGCAGAAGCTGATAGTCTGTTTTCTGAGACTGTTGTTCAGGCTCCTGAGCATGCTCAGGCACTTAGTGCATCAGAGGCTAGGTACATTAAGGAACTCACTGGCCATGTCCATGAGGTGGCAGTCCATGCTAGTCCAGAGGACATCAGGTGTCCTGATGATGTGGCCACTCCGGACTGGCTCGCAGAGGCCCGCCCCTATGATTTTGCACCTCATCATTGTTCGTCAGACGATGACTGGTGAGGTGTTTGGGGCGTGGCTGACATGAAGTCATCATTGAAGTGGCGGTTCCGGATAAGCTGCTGGTTATGTCACTGATGACGTGGCACTCTGCTATTGGCTCCTGGAGGTGCCTTGTGGTCCACCCTGCGTTGGGGCGGACCCAGGTTATAAAAGGGGCTGTAGACAACAAGGAGGTGCGCATTCTTCTATTATGCTGAGACAGAGCACACGTCCATGTGTTGAACCCATTGCGGCTTTAGGCCAGAGGTAGGCAGGGATAGGGCGTCGGTGCAGGACGCCACCACACTTGGTAACGCAGAACGGTTACGACCAGCTCCTGTCCTACCAATCCTGCTAGTGCAGCTCAGTGGCATTAACTGGGCTGCTGCTGCGCCTGCTGTCCAGAGGTGTGCCCCCTACGCACACAGACAACGTACCCAATAGCCCCTGTGTTGTTAACAGGGAGTTCCTGGGCTGGGTGTGTGGACCCTGTGACGCTAACAGGGTTCACAGTCTCCAGAACCGAGTGTCGTCTAACTCAGTTCAGGCTACTATTAGTTTGAGAGCCACCCAGCTCTGTATCCTCCGCCTAACCTTCGGGTTGCCAGCATCTCCTTCTCCATCTGGGAGCACGGTGGACCCCGACTGGCAATTGGGATATATACCACCTTATCCAAATCTGTTAGTCCCCCCGTAACAGATGGTGTTTCTTCAGAAGATGTTACTGTTGCTTAACCACCAAACCCACGGACACAAACTTTTTTCCCCTTTCCAACACACGTGTTCCCCTTTCCACCAGCATCTGTCCTTTTTCCACCTTTTTGACCAAATTTGCAACTCTGCAGGGACACCCTACTCAACGCCGTCTCAGCACAGCAGCCAGCCCTCGGTCCCTTAGATGTGGACAAGTAAAATACCATTTCCTCTTAGCCATGACAAAGCGTTGAGATTCACTCTGTGCAGCACTGGTGTTTAATGTAAAAGCAGATCAAAGATTGAGTACCAGCTTCTGCGGATACTCCTGCATACATGCGTCCCTTTCTATGGAAGGGCTTATTTCGCCAAATTTTGTCTTGTACCGGGGATCTAACAGTGTGGCAACCAGTAGTCAGCATTACTTCGAATTGTGACAATCCGAGGGTCATCTTGTAGTGTAATGTAGTGAAACCGGGACTGACCTCCTCAGGAGGTAATGGCAGATACTATAACAGCTTTTAAAAAAGGGCTGGATGATTTCCTCAGTACACACAACATTGTTGGTTATAAGTGACTTAATGTAACTTAAATGTAGAATTGGTGGAGGAAGGTTAAAGAAG
Source organism: Anomaloglossus baeobatrachus (assembly GCF_048569485.1). Taxonomy (NCBI): domain Eukaryota; kingdom Metazoa; phylum Chordata; class Amphibia; order Anura; family Aromobatidae; genus Anomaloglossus; species Anomaloglossus baeobatrachus. The sequence continues at coordinate 7,870 of NW_027444878.1, read as the reverse complement.
TTGTCCAGTTACCAAAACTGATTTTTTTTTTTCTGATAAATCTTGCTAATATGTGCCCCTCAACACATCTATTATGTTTTTTTCCGCAAAATTACCTTTTATTGTGCACTAGCAGCACATGCTCCTTGCTGGCTCCAGCTCTGATGGGGTTAATCTCTCCTCTGACTTCCTGGGTTCAGTTACTACAATTTCCATAATCCTTTGCAGTAACTAGCAATCTATCTCCCAACCCTCTCTGACTGTTCCCTCCCCTCAGATCTCCACCACAACAGTTCCCTCCCCTCCTTCCTGTGTGCACTGCCTAATCATGGTAATAGAGCTTTTATCATTTGGTCTTTCTGATCTATTTCATAGTATCTATTTCAGGATATATTTATAAGCTATATATATATATATATATATATATATATATATATATATATATATATATATATATATATATATAGAGAGAGAGAGAGAGAGAGAGAGAGAGAGAGTTATCTAACTCCACACATGTTTCTCTATGGCTATATATGCTTGTGTATATGTGTGTTTATATATAATGTATATACACACACACAAATATAGACAGTACATGTGTGTGTAGCTATATCTTTCTACATATACTTGTATGCGTGCTTATCATATTATATATGTGTGTGTTTTTTACATGATGGGTTGTGTCAGCCAGAAGATGCACCTGTCCTGGAAGAATATTTTAGTAGCCCCTCATACTACATAATTCCTCCTGTTTTGGAGGTATAAGTGGCCCCCTCACCTTTTGTACCCCTGTGCGTGGAATGTGATCCCTGATATACACACAAGAATTTTTTTTCCTTATACATACTCAAGGAACACGTATACAGTCTCAAGGAACACAATACTTTTTCCGGTGTGTGGCCATGAAAATCTCAGTGGCGAACATGGCCGTGTATCAGATCCCTACAATCACATAATGATGTATTATACTAAGGATACACCATCAATATAACAATATTGCTCTAAACATTTATTGTTACAGAATCTAATCTCCAATCCTCTAATGATTGCAGGGATTATCACAACTTGAGCCACTCTGGGACTTGTTGTGCAGTTGAGAGTGGAGAAAGTGTGTCCCATGCATCACAAGTAACAGTGTGGATTTCGGCTAAGTTCACACACTGCGTCGTTTTATTTAAGCGGCGTTTTTGTGAGTTTTTTTGCGTCAAAAAACGCACAAAAAAGCATCCGTGGCAAACAACAGACGCGTTTTTATCGTGTTTTGGTGCGTTTTTTGCTCTCTGTGTTTTTATGCTTTTTTTTATCAGAGAAAGATTGTTGAAAGAAAAAAAAAATAAAAAAGGTCTGAAGTAATTTCCTTCTTCAATATGTTCTTCATTCTCCACTAGTGTATGCAGGAGAGCATACAGCTGCAGAACTACAGGGCTCAGCATGCTCTATCCAGGACTGTATGCTGGAGGGAGAGGCAGGGGGAGCAGAACTACAAGGCTCAGCATCCTCCATTCACTAGTGTATGCAGGAGAGCAGACAGCAGCTGCAGAACTACAAGGCTCAGCATCCTCCATCCAATAGTGTATGCAGGAGAGCAGACAGCAGCTGCAGAACTACAAGGCTCAGCATCCTCCATCCAATAGTGTATGCAGGAGATCAGACAGCAGCTGCAGAACTACAAGGCTCAGCATCCTCCATTCACTAGTGTATGCAGGAGAGCAGACAGCAGCTGCAGAACTACAAGGCTCAGCATCCTCCATTCACTAGTGTATGCAGGAGAGAAGACAGCAGCTGCAGAACTACAAGGCTCAGCATACTCCATCCCGGACTGTATGCAGTTTTTTGCCAAAAAAGAAAAAAAAAATGACATGGGCTTCGCCATATTTTTGTATGCTAGCCGGGTACAGCAGGCAGGTACGGGCTGCCCCCAACCCCCAGCTGCCTATTTGTACCCGGCTGGGAACCAAAAATATAGAGAAGCCCTTTTTTTTTTTATTTCATGAAATAATTAAAAAAAAAAAAATGACGTGAGCTTCGCCTAATTTTTGTGTCCAGCCGGGCACAACTAGGCAGCTGGGGATTGGAATCCACAGTGCAGGGTGCCCAAGCTTTCTGGGCACCCCCACTGCGAATTGCAGTCCGCAGCCACCCCAGAAAATGGCGCTTTCATAGAAGCGCCATCTTCTGGCGCTGTATCCAACTCTTCCAGCTGCCCTGATGCCGGGTGGCTAGCTGGGTAATAATGGAGTTAGGGCTAGCTGTATATTATCAGCTAGCCCTAAGCCCGAAATTCATGGTGTCACGCCAATATTAGACATGGCCACCATGAATTTCTAGTAATGATAAAAAAAAAAAAAAACAACACACAGAAAAATATTTTTATTAGAAATAAAACACAACACAATTAGAGACTCCATCTTTATTGAAATAAAGCACCCCACTCCGCAGTAATCCGGGGTAAGGGTCCCGCGCCGTCCAATCCGGATCCAATATCATCTGATCGTTTTGCTGGAAGGCAAAGCGATCAGATGATGTGTCAGGTTAAACTACGTGAATCACATGACACATCAGCTGATTGTATAATCTGCTTTTATACAATCAGCTGATGCATCAGTTGAAAAAAAAAATAAATAAATACATACTCACTTATGTGCTGATTACTGGCAGCTCCTGGAGCGATCGATTGGACAGGAGAATGATCCTGTCCCATCGCTGCAGGAGCTGACGGTAATCAGCTGATGAAGTCCCCTGACGGCAGGAGCAGCTGATAGCCGGCCGGGCGCGAAAAAGCCGGCAACACCGCGAGAATCGATGAGCTGATGCGTCAGGTGACTGCATCAGGTGATCCACCGCCAGGTCCTGCAAGCTTCGTACGTGCCCCGGTGAGACTGCACACAGCCAGAGCGGCGGTACCGAGACAGGGGCTGGGAGCGGATATGGCACCGTGACCCTGCAGACAGGTGAGTATGACATTCTTTTTTTCTTCTGTTCACTTTGGTTTTCGCCGCTGCCTCCACCTCCCGCCCAGACATGGCGCCGCACGGAGCTGACATGGCACCGGGCGGGTTGTGGACGCAGCGGTGACGGTACCGGGAGGATTCATGCTTCTGTGTTTAACAACAGAAGGAATCCTCTTCCTGTACACGTCACTGTAGTACCCACCACTTGCGTTTATAGCTGTGTTTTTAGTCATAGAAATGCAGCTATATGCGTTTTTCATTGCGTTGTTGAACATCTCATTGAACTCAATGGGTGAAAAACGCAGTGAAAAACGCAGAAATAATTGACATGCTGCATTTTTGCGGTCAACACAAAAACGCAGCTACAAAAAAACGCTGTCTGCGGACAGCACTTATGAAAACCCATAGACATTGCTGGGGAAGCAATGTCACTGCGTTTTCAGCACAAAAATGTTGTAAAAAACGCCGCAAAAAACGAAGCAAAAACGACTAGTGCGCACAAGGGCATAGACTTTACTCGGGAAACAAAGTCATGCAGTTTTCTGAGTTAAAACGCACCAGAAAAACGCGCAAGAACACCACGAAAAACGCACTGTGTGAACTTACCCTTAGTTGGTGACATGCAGCATCGCAGGTGACAGAGCAGAGCAAGTTGGTGACATGCTCTGCTCTGACACATAGTGTGCTGCATGTCACTGTATCCACTCTGAGACTTGTTGTGCAGGTGACCGGATGCTACATGTCACTAACTGTCTCCACTGTGGTACTTGTTCTGCAGGTGAGAGTGTATACAGTTGGTACTATGCAGCAGAAATCACAGAGTGGAGACAGATAGTGACATGTAGCATCCGGTCACCTGCACAAGTCCCAGAGTGGATACAGTTAGTGACATGTAGCATCCGGTCACCTGCACAACAAGTCCCAGAATGGAGACAGTGACATGCAGCACACTATGTGTCAGAGCAGAGCATGTCACTGTCTCCACTCTGGGACTTGTTGTGCAGGTGACCGGATGCTACATGTCACTGTCTCCACTGTGGGACTTGTTGTGCAGGTGACAGAGTGGAGCAGATTGGTCCCATGCAGCGTCCGGTCACCTGTGCTGCTGGTGGGAGTATATGATCACACTGCCGACACCGCCCGCTCTCCTGACAGCTGAGCACAGCGGGCGGGTGGACAGTGTGATCACATACTTGCGTGACAGGGGGGATTTCAGTGGAGGAAACCCCCCCTGTACTCCACACTGGAGCCCATACCTCCCACAGCTGAATGATGGTAAGCGCGCGCTCTGCCTTCACCGCTCCACACACTGGCGTTCTCCGGATCCTCCCCTCGATGCTGGGCTGTGACGTCAGGTAGTCACCGCCCACAGCCCAGTCAATCACTGTGAGTGGCGCCGGCATCCTCTGACGTACCCGTCCAGTTTGAGAGCCCGGAAATGCCGGGACGTCAGAGGATGCAGGCGGCCACAGCTCCAGGGGGTCATGTGACCGGCACTGAGCGTGCAGGATAGCGCCGCTCAGTGCCAGAACTGGAAACTGAAGCCAATGCAGAAGCTGCAGACAATGGTAAGTGGCAATCATTGGGGAAAAAAAAAAATGGGTGAACCACCCCTTTAAACTAGATGGACATAGGTCATTTTTTTAACCTATGTAACTATGTAAAAGGGAACTGGGTTTAGCATTACACCCAATGTTAGGTGCAATACTCTGAAGCCTCAGGGGCGCCACACATGCGTCTATGAATATTTTTTTGTGTATTTTTTCAGATGCTTGATCAACCAAGTCACCAATGTAAACTTCAACACCACATCAACAAATAGTGGTTATAGTATATGATGTACCAGTCACTTATCCTGTGTATACCATATGATGTCTAGATATTCTACCAGTCACATATTACCTGTATATAACCTGAGATATCTGTACATACAGTATATTACATAGAGTTTACAGAATAATACATTTCTAGCATACATACAGGGGTGAAATAAGTATTGAACATGTAACTGATTTTAGTAAATGCTACTGAAATGCATTTCTTACCAGATGTTGCACACATGAAATGTAATTAATATTTTGCACGAAAGCCTTTTATTATTTGCTTCCAAAGTGTTGGTCTCATCTGACCAGACTATGTTCGCCCATTATTTCACAGACTTGTCTAAATGTTGTTGAGCAAACTTTAAACATTTCCACAGAAAAGAATTGCCGCATCTACTGACCCACTAGCATCAGCCTTAATACACAAAACGGAATATGGACAGGGATCCTCCACGTAACTGGCTGGGAGGAGCACGTCCAAAGTGACTTATAGTTCATAGGCAGAATCCAACTCAGAGAAGGGACGGCACTCACCGGAATCCAGCAAAAATTCTTTATTGAAGTGCGGTGCAATAAAAAGACAGGAGCAGAGCTGACAGTGAGCCTTCTCACGAACGATGGCCGTTTCGCATATGGATACGCTTCATCGGGTCCATGTGGACAGGCATAGACCGTCGCCTTATGAGAGGGCTGTGTCAGGACTACGTCACTGCCAATTAAAAACAGATGAGGAGTGCAACAAGTAACAGCATAGTGCATGATACTGACAATGTTATACAAAATACAATTAAAATCAACATGGTAAAAAACCATTACAAACAGACACATACAAAAATATGCGGACACATAGAGATGTGCAGAAAACCGAGAGATCATTTTTGTCATTTAACCCCAAATCCCCTTGGGCTCTATATTTAATAATAAGTCTTGCCTCGGTTTGTAGGAGCAATTTGTGTAAATCACCTCCTTGAGGGGGAGAGATACTCTCTCTAAGCCTGCAAACCGCAGTATATTCGGATCACCATTATGCACATTACAAATATGCTCAATTAACTGAGGAGAGCCTTTACCAGACATCACAGAGTTAAAATGTTCTTTGAATCTCACATACATTGTCGGTCTGATAGTCTAACCCAGACCTGGGCAAGGGGCGGCCCGCGGGCGACATCCGGATCGCCTACTCTCTGTGACCGGCCCGCCTGGTTCAGGGCGTCCTTGCTGGCCGGTCAGTGATCAGATCGCCGTCATCACACGCTGCGTGCCGGGCAGGGAGCGATCCTGCAGCACCGCACAGTGTAGGCAGCGGAACGCAGGAATCTCTCCTCTGTTTCCTGCCCAGCACCTTTCTCTGTGACACACGCGCGCCCTGATGTCGTCAGTACGGCGCGCATGTGTCATTTGAAAAGGTCCCGCCCGGCAGAAGAAGAAGCTGCAGCAGCCGGGGCCGGTACGGAGAGAAGCAGCGGCAGGGGCTCCTAGGAATACAGCATCGGCGCAGCCAGGGCATGTAAAAGAGAAGCAGCTCAGCGGGGGGGGCACATACGGATGTGCCTGAGGAGGGACAGTAAGAAGGGAGAGGTGAGTGGTTACTAGTAACCTGCAGTGACAATGGGGTGCGGTGGGGAATTGGGGGAGGAGGTAACTGTTGACAAATATTTGGGGTGTAGTGATGTACAGGGGCGGACTGATCATTGACGCAGGGGGGCCGGGCCGGTCTATGAGCAGCAGTTTCGGGAAGCCCGACTATCTGTCTCATTGGTGTGTGCGGCCGCTCCGGCCCTGAAGCTCCCTGTCTGCAGTGACAGGAGGCCGGCAGCCGCACACACTGCTCTACGGAAGCTGCATTCCGCCACTCACACGGAGCAGACCTGGGGGCGAGGCCGGAGCTTCACTTCAAAGAAGCTGATTCCTGACTTCCTGCACTGTTTCTGCTCTCCGCTGAGGCCCTCCACTGCTTGTAGAGACACTTTTTTTGAAGGTAAATATACATATGTATACACACACACACATATATATAATGCCGGACTACTATCATTAACTCGGTTCTACATCTTTTTTATATATATATATATATATATATATATATATATATATATATATACTAGCTGTATTACCCGGCTTCACCCGGGTTAATAACTGCTGTTAACAAAATAGAATGTATTAACAAAAATTTATTCTGCACACAAAAACCACAAAACAAATAGATAGAAATGTAATTATAATGTCTGTCTCCCCCTCTGTATATATCTCTCTGTTTCTCTCTCTCTCTTTGTCTGTCTGTCTGTCTCTTTCCCTGTCTGTCTCTGACTGTCTGTCTCTTTCTCCATCTGTCTCAATCTCTTTCCCTGTCTGTCTATCTCTTTCCCTGTCTGTCTGTCACTTTCCCTGTCTGTCTCTTTCCCTCTCTTTCCCTGTCTGTCTCTTTCCCTCTTTCTCTTTCCCCGTGTCTGTCTCTTTGTCTCTTAACCTGTCTCTCTCTTTCCCTCTCTTTCCGTCTGTCTCTTTCCCTATCAGTCTGTCTCATTGTCTGTGTCTGTCTCTTTGTGTCTGTCTCTTACCTTGTCTATGTCTGTTTCTTACCCTGTCTATGTCTGTTTCTTTCCCTGTCTGTGTCTGCCTCTTTCCCTGTTTGTGTCTGTCTCTTTCCCTGGCTGCATTGTGACACGCCAACATTCCATATAAGGGCGTGGCTGCGCATTCTTCTGAAGTTCTGGCTGCACTGTGGCTCCCAGCTCCATTCGCTTTAATGGAGGCAGGTTTTTTGGCGAATAACTGTAAAGAGCGGGGTTAAAATTTCCCCTCAAAACATAGCCTATGATGCTCTCGGGGTTCAGAAGTGTGAGTGTGCAAAATTTTGTGGCTGTAGCTGCGACGGTGCGGATGCCAATCCCGGATATACACACACACATACACACACACATTCAGCTTTATATATTAGATATATAATGATGTAGAACCCAGTTAATTATAGTAGTCCGGCCCTCTAAAACCAACACAATTTCTTATGCGGCCCCATGTAAAAATTAATTGCCCACCCCTGGTCTAACCGATGTAAAAATGACCGCAACTGCAAAATACAATGTAAACAACAAATTTTGTCCTGCACGATATAAAACG
>NW_027444877.1:0-13984 GCF_048569485.1 Anomaloglossus baeobatrachus | reverse complement strand
GGGATGGGCACATTTCTTGTCCCGTTAGAGATCACAAGATGAATGGAGCTGGAATTAGGGGAGGGAATTAAGTATAAACATTTGTTGCTTTATTTTCTAGTGATTGCTACTCTGCCATATTTTGAAAAGTCCCAGGAAACCCCTGGTTCTCCTGAAGAAGCTTGTTAACTTCGAAACGCATTAAAACCAAACCACGTAGACATCAGATACCACATATTGGAAATCTTACTGTCGATACGAAACCAGCAGCGCAGATCATCCGCGTTCTCTATAACACTGAGGAAACCCCTTGACATATAAGATACTATTAACTTTCTTTTCTTTCATCAGTTCTGTACAGTATTCCATTTTATACATAAGATATCTGTGGATTATTTTTGTTAAAAAGGGAATCTGTCGGCACCGCCGCCGGGCTCCTGTCGGCACCGCCGCCGGGCTCCTGTCGGCACCGCCGCCGGGCTCCTGTCGGCACCGCCGCCGGGCTCCTGTCGGCACCGCCGCCGGGCTCCTGTCGGCACCGCCGCCGGGCTCCTGTCGGCACCGCCGCCGGGCTCCTGTCGGCACCGCCGCCGGGCTCCTGTCGGCACCGCCGCCGGGCTCCTGTCGGCACCGCCGCCGGGCTCCTGTCGGCACCGCCGCCGGGCTCCTGTCGGCACCGCCGCCGGGCTCCTGTCGGCACCGCCGCCGGGCTCCTGTCGGCACCGCCACAGAGATGCTCTCCCCACCGCCGCAGAGACAGCTCACATTGTCACACACACACACACACACACACACACACACACACACTCTGTGCGCTTTGCTATAATGGTCCTTCATAATTTTATGGAAAATTATCTTGTTTGAGCTTTTCCAAGGCCTCCTGAGCGGATTGGGAACTAAATAGTTCATAGATCAGCGACAAACCGTAATCGGAATTATTATTGCGCTCCATTGTCTCGTCATGTTGTCCAATTAAATGGCAGAAAAATTAAAAAATAAAAAAAAAAAAAAAACACACAACCCACTACCCTCATCCAGGGTAATCATTACTGCCTCCGCCTTTGTAACCTGATCCATAGAGTAATTGTCGGGGATCCTTGAATAGTTTAAATCACCTAATTGCAAATCCTATCCCTGGAGGTGTCATCAATAAACCTTGTAAATCTGACGAAAAAAAAATGCGGCTGCCAGTCATTACCAGAACGCTGGCTGCAGAATCTACACGATGACGGCCGATTTCTCCCAGTCATTAATACAAAGCCATGTAACAAGCCGACAAGACCGAATTCACATCCCCTCACAGGCAACTGAAGGATCAGACATCTACAAATGAGCAAATAAACCAATGTGAGGTGCCCGGCGTGTGGTCAGCGGAAAATGGTGCATTGTGCCCCTTAAAAAGGCTCTTGTTACAGCGTGTGCTCTTATCTAGATTAGAAGGTATGAATGGAGTAATATATTCAGAGGCGAACGGCGGCATTGATTGAATGCGGCACACATATGCACGGCTGATTTGGCAGGAATTTACAAAGGAACCCGTCCGGTCCCCAATGCCCTCCAGCATCCATACCTCTATGGTCAAATTCCCTCCCTAATCAGCGCTGTATAACACTTCACTCACATCAATGTTTAAAAAACGACTTCTAAACTGCTCCAATGCTAGTTAGAGCCTTGACTAGTCAAAGGGGTGTTGTGTCTCTAGACTAGTTGGCCCTCTTTTCAGGTTATTAGGCCTCTGTGGGTGTGATAACATGACTTCCACAAGCCGGCACCATCGTTAGCCCCTGGACATCTTGCGCATGCGCGTAGTTCATTCCATCAGCATCAGTGCGCTTCAGAAGCCGGGTGTACGAACCCCAGCTTCATTTAGGCACACTGCTCGTGATCAGAAGAACAACTTCTGCACTTATCATGGGCAGGGCTCCTCTCTGAAGACGAGACATGTACACCAGCTTCCGAGGCACATTTATGCGGCCAGAATGAGGCATGCACATGCGCAAAATTTCCATTAGCTGGCGGGGACTCTGTCTCGTGGAAATAGTCTTTATTGACCACAGTGGCGTGATTTCATGGAAAGAAGGTCAGCTTGTCTGGGGGACACAACGCCTTATCAACTAGTCAAAGGGCCTGGCAGGTTCGCTTTTAAGATCAACATCTAGAAAGCAGATCTGAAAAGTTTCTATGGCTATAGGAACTGCCCTGTACATGTGTATTCAGGACCAGATACAAGTACATTTTTGTGCATATATGGGCCAAAAAAATGGGGCTGCCCCATGTTCAGGAGTGCCCCACACAAGAAAGAAGACGGGAGGTGATGCTTTCTTGAAGATTGCCAGTTCAGGTTGGTGACATGGTTAAGGCGTTGGCCCGAATTGCCCACTCTCTGAGGCCTAAAACACATTTCCGCAAAAAAAAAAAAAACGTACGTGTCTTACGGTACGTTTTTCGGGTCCGTGTTCCGTTTAGGGGCGTTTCTCCGGTACGTATGGCATCCGTGTGATGGCGTATGCGAGCCGTGTGTGCGTGTGGAATGTCCATATTGACATAAAATACGTACGTGTGCTGTCCGTGTGCTGTCCGTTTTTAAAGGCCCGCATTCTTACACAATTAACGATTTTAATCATTCATCATGAGATCCTGGTGTTGTTGTTTGCTTTCAATTGACCAGATAGATTGGAAACAAGTGTTGCAGATTTGGTGATGAAAAACGGACACGGACGATACGTGCTGAACACGGACAGGACCCATAGACTAAAGCGGGTCCGTGCCTGCGTGCTGCCGGCCAAAAACGGACTTGTCAGTGTAGAAAAGCGCACTCACGTACTTACCACACGGACACACGTTCCGTGTGATTTTACGTGTGTGTGCCATCTACCATTGAACATGGGTCTCCGGTACGTGCAAATACGTACCGCACACGTACAAAAAAAACGGATGTGGTCCGTGTGTTGCGGGTCTGATGCAGTTTTGCTTCTACAGCACTGGAGAAGCACAGGTGCACCTATGCTGGTTGCTTCCAGGTAGTTATCTGGCACCATTTTATTGAAGACATAATTACTGTTGCGATGTACTTGCGCCATCAACAATGGCGGTGCAATGCAAAATTCAAAAGAAAAGGGGGCAAGCTATGAAGACGCTGGAGGTGGAAAATATGCAGAGGTCCCGAGCCACGAAGGCCCAGTGCATCTCTGCAACTTTGATTAAAGTTATTCCATCAACCAAGCATCCGATCTTTCTATAACAGGTATGCCTGCAACCAGCATCTTAGCACCAATATGGCACTGCCTTTACTTCATATATTAAACTCCTGGTGGTTGGTCCTCTAAAAAAAAAAAAAATTGACAGGAGCTAAGAGAAATAAAGATAAAATAGTTGCAAACTGTCAAATCAAGCTCACCGATAGCTTCTCAGTTAACTTATTCTGCAGCCAACAATAGACAGACAGTTGTTAACATTTTTAAAGGAAACACGCTTGCAAAGAATATTTTTAGCCAAAAAAACTGCACTTAATTGAGTGCATCTGAAAAAAAGGTGCCCCTATTTTTTTTTATTTTAAATGTTATAAATAATTACTGGTTACTCCTATAGAAAGAGTATATAGTCTTTGTACTGCCTTAAAGAAAACATTGAAGACATTTGCAAAGGGATAGAAGCAGAAGACACTCCTACCGAATACTCCATAGCACTAGTAAACCAATGCAGCCATCTGTTGGTGGTACAGAACCAACAGGAACTGAAGTGTAAGGAATGAGCTTCATTAAGGGAAGAGTTTGGAGGGAATACTGGATCAGGAGACAACTGTGGTGCAGTTACAACATATTAAAAGGTTGGGCTGTCAGCTAAGAGGCAGAGTTGGTGCCACAACTAGCAGGGAAGTTAATGTGTGCACAGTGGATGAAGTAGAAGTACACAGGAGCAAACCAAGAGTGAGGAATTTGAAGACAGAATACCGTCATCTGAGGAACCCAAAGACAGAATACCGTCATCTGAGGAACCCAAAGACAGAATACCATCATCTGAGGAACCCAAAGACAGAATACCGTCATCTGAGGAACCCAAAGACAGAATACCATCATCTGAGGAACCCAAAAGACAGAATACAGTCATCTGAGGAACCCAAAGACAGAATACCATCCTCTGAGGAACCCAAAAGACAGAATACCGTCAATTGAGGAACCCAAAGACAGAATACCGTTCCCAGAGGAAGGCCAGACTTGAGTCAAAATCCATACCAGAGACCGTGAAACAAACAAGTGCAGAGTCTGAATGAGCTGGGACGTTAGTAGCGTGTGGCAAGGTGGGAAGGAGAGAAGCCTAAGTAATTACCAAAGAGACTGTTGAAGCAATAAACTGTAATGCAAAAGTGTTAAGCCTGCTTTACATGGTACGACCGATTGTGCGATTTCACAATCGATCGTACCCGCCCCCGTCCTTTTTGCGTCACGGGCAAATCGCTGCCCGTGTCGCACAAAGTCAGTGACCCCCGTCACACATACTTACCTCTCGTGCGACCTCGCTGTGGGCGGCGAACGTCCACTTCCTGGAGTGGGAGGGACGTTCGGCGTCACAGAGACGTCACACGGCCGCCGGCCAATAGAAGCGGAGGGGCGGAGATGAGCGGGACGTAAACATCCCGCCCACCTCCTTCCTTCCACATAGAGCCGGCGACGGCCGCGGGAGGCAGGTGAGCTGCTCATCGTTCCCAAGGTGTCACACGGAGCGGCGTGTGCTACCACGGAAACGATGGTCAACTAAAATAAACGATATTATGGAACCTAGCGAGCAGTACCCGACTCACGATTTGTGAGCGATACTGCGTCGCTAGGAGGTGTCACACAGGCCGGCATCGCCAGCGATGCCGGATGTGCGTCACAAAAACCGTGACCCCCGACGATCTATCGCACGATAGATTGTCTGGTGTAAAGCAGCCTTTAAGGCTAGTGTTCTATTAAGATAGATACCTTTATACATAACTTGAGTTTTCCTGCATAAAAAAAAAAGTAAAAACAAAAAGCAGCAAAAAATTGCAATTTCGGGATTGAAATAGACCAGGTGAGTGCTGCTGGGAGCAGTTCTGCTGTTCATGTGTGAGGCCGTATGGCACATTTTATAAAAATATTTTAGTGTAGGACTGCTTCAAATGAGATTTGCCGTGACGTGGCGAAGCAGCTCAAGAAATTGCAATTTTTTGCCAAAAATCTGAAAATTTTTAAAATAAGTACAGTTTGGAATGTTTAGTGCTGTAGTGCACATTTGGTGCTGCTTTTTGTTTTTTCTTCATAAAAAAAAAAAGTGTATACTATGACTAGAAAAAAAAAAAAAAAAAAAGGGAACCAGCACGATCTGAAATTGGCATGCATCATATAAAAAGTGAAAATTCACAGATTTATTCCAACTGTACTATAATAAAAAAAAAATGAGATTTTTAGCAAATAATTGATCAATTTTTTGAGCCACCTCCTGTTGGTAGCTGTTCACATTCAGTTGCCTCACCCTTTCCACAGGCATTGCTAATTAAGCACCATACTTGGATCTGGTCCGCCTTTATCAATGGTTGCTGGTTGAAACTGGGAGGGTCAGTTCTGATATAGTCCTGGTATGTGTAGAGCTTGCTCCACATGCTGGGACCTGGGCTGGCCTCTATCCACAATTGCCTCTTTTGCAACATGGAAGCGGTTATATATACAGGTTACAGGTATGTGTGCTCCATTATGGTTCTGCTTTTAACTTTATCTAGGAGGCCGCATGGCACATGAAATACAGAATATAGAGTAGGACCCCCCTATTGAGATTTGCCGTGACGTTGGCAGGGGTGGCTCAAAGAATTGATCAATTATTTGCTAAAAATCTCATTTATATTACAGTACAGTTGGAATAAATCTGTGAATTTGCACTTTTTATATGATGCATGCCATTTTCAGATCGTGCTGGCTCCCCTCTCTCTACTATGACTAGAAGTAGGGAGACGCCGACTGTCCTGACGAAAAGACAGGAATCGGGTTAGCGCTAGTGAAATCTGTGAAACAAAATCTGTAGTAGTTGAGTTATTGTTACCCTGCATATTGCCAAATGTTCATCGATTTGCCCTGTCAAACTTTTATACGACTTATTGATTGCCTATTCCCTACCTAGACTTGTGAGTCAGCACTGAGTAGCCTTTCTTGCGTCATTGCATTCCTGGCACCTGCCACCAACCCCATATTCCTACAATTTGCTAATTTTATCTGAACCTGTACTCAAGGATCAAAAATGATTGCTTTAACCTCCAATTGACAAGTCACCTTCATTCTAGAAATCATTAGTCTGTGTTCCGAGACTAAAGGGTGCTTTACACGAGACGAGCTATCAAGCCATGCATCGTCGGGGTCACGGTTTTCGTGACGCACATCCGGCATAGTTCACGACGTCGTCTCGTGTGACACCTCCGAGCGACGTAGTATCGCTCACAAATAGTGAGTCGTGTACTCGTCGCTCAGTTTTAAAAAATTGTTTAATTAAAATGGCGCCGGTTGTTAATCGTACCCGGGGTAGCACACATTTCTCCGTGTGACACCCCGGGAACTATGAACACAGCTTACCTGCGTCCCGCAGCTCCTGGCGGCTATGAGAAAGGAAGGAGGTGGGCGGGATGTTTACGTCCCGCTCATCTTCGCCCCTCTGCTTCTATTGGCCGGCCGCTGTTTGACGTCACTGTGACGCCGAACGTCCCTCCCCTTTAGGAAGAGGATGTTTGCCGCCCACAGCGACGTCGCTCAGCAGGTAAGTGCGTGTGACGGGGGTTTCACGACTTTGTGCGACAAAGGCAGCGATTTACCCATAAGGCACAAACGACGGGGGCGGGTACGATCGATCGTGAAATCGCACAATCGGTTGTCTCGTGTAAAGCAGGCATAGGACTGGCGCAGAATGCTTACCTTTTTAGCACTACCCATTTACCCTATAAAAAACCAACATGAAGAAAAAAAAAAAAAAACCTTTAGCAAATTACTAAAATTGGAGCCAAAGATTGACAACGGCTTCTAGAAACAGAGCTTTTTCAGTAGGAGCTGTAGCTGGATACATCTGTAGTTACTGATAATCTTCCCTGTACTGTGCTATAGATTTAGAGGAAGACTTAATTAAAAATAGATCCGGAAACACGAGGCATTCACCATCTCTGCTGTGACATAAGACAGACCATACATTGTCCAGTAGAAGGGAAGTCATCGATTTCTGGAGCACAAGCTTCAGGACACAGCAACATCATTTCTCATTCATAGATGTAAGAGCCTGCAGGGTTTTGCAATCACACAATTCATACATCAGTATAGTTGATCTGATAAAGAACATAACCTATATGCAAAAACCATATTGTTTACATGTGACGTCATACTGATCCCACCAATTTGTCAGCAACAGTCCGCTGCCTCAATTGTCAGGATAATTATGTAATTGACCGATGATTAAATGATGAGGCTGCAATGCATGGAATATAAATAAAATATACATATATTATATATCTCTATATCTCTATATCTCTATATCTCTATATCTCTATATCTCTATATCTCTATATCTCTATATCTCTATATCTCTATATCTCTATATCTCTATATCTCTATATCTCTATATCTCTATATCTCTATATCTCTATATCTCTATATCTCTATATCTCTATATCTCTATATCTCTATATCTCTATATCTCTATATCTCTATATCTCTATATCTCTATATCTCTATATCTCTATATCTCTATATCTCTATATCTCTATATCTCTATATCTCTATATCTCTATATCTCTATATCTCTATATCTCTATATCTCTATATCTCTATATCTCTATATCTCTATATCTCTATATCTCTATATCTCTCTATATATCTATATCTATATCCTCTCACAATAGATCCATCCATATACAGTGCACCATCAGCAAGAAAACCTTCATGTGATTTTGGTGCATTTTTGTGACATGCATTTTTTTTGTGAAATCATTGGCTTGAAGACCTAAAACACGCGTAGGGGGGGGGAATAATGCACCAAGAATTGACAGGCTGCTTTTTTTTTTGCACTGAAAACTGCAAGGAATAAAGAAGCAAAGTGCGCATGGCACTTCCGAATTTTCATTGACTTTGCTGACAAGGATAGACATGCAAATTTAGGCAACAAATTGCACCAAAAAAAAATGCATCAAAAACGCAGCGTGCGTACAGGGCCTAAAAGTATATTGGTAACATAAAAACAAAACAGTGTAACAAGATGTCCCCGAGCCTTGTACAGTCTTTTTGATAGAGATATATTATCTAGAGAGATAGAGATAGAGAGATATATTATCTAGAGAGATATATTATCTAGAGAGATATATTATCTAGAGAGAGAGATATTATCTAGAGAGATAGAGAGATATATTATCTAGAGATATATATTATCTAGAGAGATAGAGATATTATCTCTCTGTCTCTCTAGATATATTATCTCTCTAGATATATTATCTCTCTAGATATATTATCTCTCTAGATATATTATCTAGAGAGATATATTATCTAGAGAGATATATTATCTAGAGAGATATATTATCTAGAGAGATATATTACCTAGAGAGATATATTACCTAGAGAGATATATTACCTAGAGAGATATATTACCTAGAGAGATATATTACCTAGAGAGATATATTACCTAGAGAGATATATTACCTAGAGAGATATATTACCTAGAGAGATATATTACCTAGAGAGATATATTACCTAGAGAGATATATTACCTAGAGAGATATATTACCTAGAGAGATATATTACCTAGAGAGATATATTACCTAGAGAGATATATTACCTAGAGAGATATATTATCTAGAGAGATAGAGATATATTATCTAGAGAGATAGATATACATATATTTATGTACACACACAGCTTTCATTTTCTATACCATCTGGGTTGTTTTCCATGCACTTTGCATTGCCGGCAGGGCGTGGTGATTGACCTGCATGCATCCAATAGTGCCGTCCCCATACAAGAGACATCTCGAGTGCACGGAGGACCAATGGAGGACTCACGGAGGCATGTGCAAAGCAAACACTAGCATGAAAACAATGACTCTTGACATTGCAGGGGAAAAAAAAAACCCTTGGCAGGCGTCCCTGCTGCCCTCCAGCTCATGTACTGGTCGGGGAAACCAGTTCATTCTAGAATAGCAGCAGAATATTCAGCTCCAGCTCAAAGTGTGCGACCGTCATCGAGCCCTAATATCTCCGTAATAATACACCCAGTCTAGACGGACACTAACACTCTGCACTTAGGGTGGTGTCTCAAGTTACATTTCTAAGAACTTCATGTTTCACAAATAAAATTATGTCCACCATGATGGAGTAATCGTCCTTTAATGAAAGCCAATTACCGGTCTGCAAGAGGCATCCACCGACAGCTGCAGGGAAGCAAGGTGACTGGTGGAAGACAACGGCCAAGCAGTAAGGCACATATGAAGATTGTTACGCGTGATCCATCAAGACATTAACTCCATTCATCACTGCACGTGAGGCCAGAAAGCGCCCCACATGGTGGAACAGTCTCACAATTTCCTAATTGCACAAGCTCCCACATGAAGGAACGTTACGTCAACCGTTACGGTAGATTGTTCATGGATTCCTAACAATAAGGCACATCCAACTCTACATCCAAGAAACAAAAACACACAGTCCTCAACAACCACTTCATCAAAACACAAATTGATTTTGAAGGGACCAAAGTTTACTGTATCAACACACTTACCAACTTCACCGGAATGTTAGGGCAATTCCCGGAAAACTGGGAGACCCCCTGGACCGGCAGGAGAGTTGGCACATCTACTCGACTAATTGGCACATTATCTCCTGAATGGTTTCTTGTGTGATTCTTGAATGCTCCGCCATCAGGAAAACCCCAGTTTTCCAATCTCATACTCCGGGGGAAGGAAAGTGAGCATTTAGGGAAGATTGCCTTTCAAAAGGGACACGGTAAGAGGGCAAAAAATAAATTAAAATTTAGGATGTGCACAGCAATCTTGGTACTTCCTAGAAGGCCCTCCCGTAAAACGCTTTTTTCTGATGAACACGACTTAAGTCTGTGTGCACGACAAATCCTAGGCTTGTCTATTTCATGGAGACAACACTAGTGTCAATTCTAAGAAAACGGTATACGGCTCATACACCAGTATGCGATGGCAGACAGGACACGCCCGTCGCAAGCGCGTTTCACAATTAGACCAGTCTGTGAATTATCCGTATGTCTGAACACTGTAAAAGTTTGCAAATACTGTGTTTTTCTAGGGCTAGGGATTATTTTAGAGGTAGGTCTTATTCTTTGAGAAATATGGTTGGTGGTAAGTTTAATCCCGAAAAAAGCAGCTCTCCCTTCCCAGGAGACTCACACTTTCTAGACTCCGCACATCTACGTGGCTCCCAGGTCCTCCTATGATCTTCGGCGGGCGCTTTCAGCAGATAAGCTCCATGCTGCATCCCCTGCTTCTGGCCGACACACTCACATCAGATCACACATACACACCACATCCAGCAATACAGACTGCTTCCGGCAAGCAGGGAAATTTGGGAAGCAGTGCAATGCATGAAGGAGCCGGTGGCAGAACGCATCGATGCGTTCCACCGCAGGTCCTATGCGTTCCCCCTGCACCACGTCTAAGGACTCTCTGCCACCCAGAAGCAAATCGGTATCGCTGGATGTGGTGAGTGTGCGATTTTATGAGGATGAGTGAGTGTGTTCCACTTCAGGTTCTCTTACTCGGCATCTGGTATGATTGTGGGGTCTTTTTTAGTCTTTTGGGGGGGGGGGGGCGGGGGTGTCTGCTTTCTATAATGAAGTGTCCTGCGGTATTTTTTTTTTTTTTATAGCTCCATGGACACTTCATTATTGAACAGCGACTGGGGCTTATTTTCAGGGTGGGGCTTATATTTAAGCCTTGCTCCGAAAATGCCTACTAGGGCTTATTTTTAGAAAAACACTAAGTGTAAAATAACTACATACTTGGGCACTAAATATTACACCAGGCTGAGGTCTATGGAGCTTGTAGCTACACTGGGCGGCTCCCAGTGCTGCCGAACGTTAACTCATTTGCACGTAAACCCTTCAATGGTGCATGGATCGTTTTCTTGTGTCAGATTTCTATCATCTAGAAAAATATTTAGATGAAACGTGCATGTTTTCCATTTCCACACTTGCCATTTTGCGACATTGCAGCGATGTACGTGGGAGAGTTATGACACATTCAATTAGAGGATGAGCAGAGCCACCTTATTGTGTAACCCAGCCTGTCTGACAGTAATCGCCGCCACACCTAGTTTACACACAGATTTAAAAAGAAAAAATGCTTAAACATTTTATTTTCTTGGTTGATCTTCAGCCACAATAGGTGATGACGGGAAAGAACCTGCGCTTATTATAGCATTACTGGCGTCTTGTTCCATAGACTGGTCAAAATTAGTAATACACGTACAGTCATTGACTTGGAGGCAAAAGGTTGCATCTATTTCTTCGGAAGATATCGTCATCTTCAAATTTTCTTTGTGCTTCCAAAATTACTTAAAATTATTTTATTCTGGTCATAGAAAAAAGAAAGTCTTGTGGCTCGTCTGCCAACAAACATAAAAGACTATCTGATGTCATGGCTTTAAGATGGCCTCCTGCACCAGCCACCTCAATAATCCAATGAAGAAAACCCAAAAGATATTGAACGCTCTTGGCGAAGAATTGATATTTTCAGTGGAAAGAGGGGATAAAGCCTAAACCAGATTTGCATCCCGAGATCAAGAGGACAGGATGGCCGATTACACATCAATGGGCATAGACAGAACTCATTTTCCGTGAGGGACTTGACAATGAGATTCTTGAAATGTCTTGCATATGAGGCTTATTTTTTCCATGCAGATTTTAATCAGTATTTTTTTTTAATCTACAGCATGTCATTTCTTTCAGCATTTTTTCACCAAATGAATGGGATAAGAAAACAAAAAAATATTACAAAACACAGCAAAAACAAAAGATTTTACGCAGTGTTTTTCTGGTCAAAACTCTTATTTATGGTACAGAAAAATTTGCTGCAAATACTCATGTGCACATACCCTAATGCAGTGGTCCCCAACCTTTCTTACCCACAGAGCCACATCCAGCTCCGATAGAGGGTCGCCGGCCACATCCAGCTCCGATAGAGGGTCGCCGGCCATATCCAGCTCCGATAGAGGGTTGCCCGCAACATGCAGCTCCGATAGAGGGTCGCCGGCAACATGCAGCTCCGATAGAGGGTCGCCGGCCACATCCAGCTCCGATAGAGGGTCGCCGGCCACATCCAGCTCCGATAGAGGGTCGCCGGCCACATCCAGCTCCCTTGGAGTAGCGACAGTCAGAGCTGCCCCCCCCCCCCCCCCCATTACCGGGATAATGGTAGCCAAAGCTTTAGCCCAGAAATCACACCGAGACCTTGTGCTGCCTTGCCTTAAAGGCAGCATATTTACATCCATATGTACAAATCTTACTCCCATTTGGTTTTCCAATGTCAAAATTTCAAAATTATGGCATCCAGCTTCAAGCACCTTTCTAACTGGCACTACCATCTTATCTCCCTATCCCTATGGCCAGTGAATGTGCATCCAAATCTGGATTTCTTTATGGGGCTACAAATAAAGTCACCATCAAGAGACCTACTCTTCATCTGTTTGCTAACGCATCATGATGGCAGACGGCCACGAGCCACACACAGGCCCGCGAGTCACATGTAACCCCTGCCCTAATGTGTATTGGCTGTTCTACTGAGGTTCATTTCGTACGGGGTGGGTAAATCGTGCATATTGAAAATGCTGAATTTAACTGTGCCTATTCACATTTGTGTGTTCTTTTTTTTTCTTTTACACACACAAAAAATGTAAAAAGGCCCAAACTGCTGAATAATAATATTATTAATAATAAAAAATAATAAGACACCAAATTAAAAACCTCCTTCATGAAACAGGAAACAAAGGGGGGGGGGTTAACCTACTGCAGTTTCCAGAACTCCGGGGTATTGACCGCCTTAAAAAAAGGGAACCTGTTAGGTGCAATATGCACCCAGGACCACGAGCAGTTCTGGTTGTACATTTCTAATCCCTACCTAATCGTCCCTGTATACACTGGCAAAGATAAAGAAATCTTTAGAAAATATTTATAAAGATCCTTTATGATATGCTAATGAGGCCAGCGACTAGTCACAAGGGTGTTACTTCCCCTGACTAGTCCACCCTCTTAGCATGGTAGTATGCCCACAGTGGTGTACCAACATCCTACTCAATGTAGCATCACCAGCAGTGATGCGAATACCTGTGTCTGTTATCTTCGCTGTTCAGAAGTCCCCGCACTTACGGTCATGCGCACTAGCCCTCGCTGAAGCCGGGACACGTACACCCATTTTCATACTGTGCATGACCGGAAGTGCCAGGGACTTCTGAATGGCGGAGACAGACACAGGTACTCTCGTCACCGCTGGTGATGCTGCATTGAGTAGGATGTTAGTACACCACTGTGGGCATACTACCATAATAAGAGGGCGGACTAGTCAGGGGAAGTAACACCCTTGTGACTAGTTCCTGGCCTCATTAGCATATCATAAAGGATCATTAGAAATACGTTTTCTAAAGATCTCTTTATCTATGCTAGTGTATACAGGGACGGTTAGGCAGGGGTTAGTAATATGCACCGAGAACTGCCCGTGGTTCTGGGTGCATATCGCACCTGACAGGTTCACTTTAAAGTTATGTGCATGTACCTTTACTCCCCTTTCACCATAGCACAGGTGTATATTAATAGTTTATTAGGTAAAGTGATCAGCCAAAAAAAAAAAAAAAAGTTACACTGGCAGCTTTGGATATATATGGCTCAGTTTACTTAGAAAAGTACCCGACTGCTAAAACTATTTGTCTGGAGAATGACAACATTCTTTAAAAATAATTGACCGGACCCACTAGACACCTCATTTGGCCTCCAGCCATCTTCATAAACATGCGCGC
>NW_027444876.1:0-14000 GCF_048569485.1 Anomaloglossus baeobatrachus | reverse complement strand
ACTATAACAGATGCAAGCTTGTCCTGTTTGGTGGAGATAATATTTAATAAAATAAGTAGAAATCTACTAAAAGTTTCGTTTGTTTATATTGCCATCCTGAGATAATCGTCTCCATGCTCCAAATCCATTTTAAAGCCATTTCAAAGGCATTTTGCGCATACATGAAATGAACACATTTTTCTCCAAAACTATAACACATGCAAGCTTGTCCTGTTTGGTGGAGATGATATTTAATAAAATAAGAAGAAATCCACTAAAAGTTTTGTTTGGTTATCTTGCAATCCCGAGATAATCGTCTCCATGCTCCAAATCCATTTTAAAGCCATTTTTAAGGCATTTCGCGCATACATGAAATGAACACATTTTTCTCCAAAACTATAACAGATGCAAGCTTGTCCTGTTTGGTGGAGATGATATTTAATAAAATAAGTAGAAATCCACTAAAAGTTTTGTTTGGTTATCTTGCAATCCCGAGATAATCGTCTCCATGCTCCAAATCCATTTTAAAGCCATTTTTAAGGCATTTCGCGCATACATGAAATGAACACATTTTTCTCCAAAACTATAACAGATGCAAGCTTGTCCTGTTTGGTGGAGATGATATTTAATAAAATAAGTAGAAATCCACTAAAAGTTTTGTTTGGTTATCTTGCAATCCCGAGATAATCGTCTCCATGCTCCAAATCCATTTTAAAGTCATTTTTAAGGCATTTCGCGCATACATGAAATGAACACATTTTTCTCCAAAACTATAACAGATGCAAGCTTGTCCTGTTTGGTGGAGATGATATTTAATAAAATAAGTAGAAATCCACTAAAAGTTTTGTTTGGTTATCTTGCAATCCCGAGATAATCGTCTCCATGCTCCAAATCCATTTTAAAGCCATTTCAAAGGCATTTTGCGCATACATGAAATGAACACATTTTTCTCCAAAACTATAACACATGCAAGCTTGTCCTGTTTGGTGGAGATGATATTTAATAAAATAAGTAGAAATCCACTAAAAGTTTTGTTTGGTTATCTTGCAATCCCGAGATAATCGTCTCCATGCTCCAAATCCATTTTAAAGCCATTTTTAAGGCATTTCGCGCATACATGAAATGAACACATTTTTCTCCAAAACTATAACAGATGCAAGCTTGTCCTGTTTGGTGGAGATGATATTTAATAAAATAAGTAGAAATCCACTAAAAGTTTTGTTTGGTTATCTTGCAATCCCGAGATAATCGTCTCCATGCTCCAAATCCATTTTAAAGCCATTTTTAAGGCATTTCGCGCATACATGAAATGAACACATTTTTCTCCAAAACTATAACAGATGCAAGCTTGTCCTGTTTGGTGGAGATGATATTTAATAAAATAAGTAGAAATCCACTAAAAGTTTTGTTTGGTTATCTTGCAATCCCGAGATAATCGTCTCCATGCTCCAAATCCATTTTAAAGCCATTTTTAAGGCATTTCGCGCATACATGAAATGAACACATTTTTCTCCAAAACTATAACAGATGCAAGCTTGTCCTGTTTGGTGGAGATGATATTTAATAAAATAAGTAGAAATCCACTAAAAGTTTTGTTTGGTTATCTTGCAATCCCGAGATAATCGTCTCCATGCTCCAAATCCATTTTAAAGCCATTTTTAAGGCATTTCGCGCATACATGAAATGAACACATTTTTCTCCAAAACTATAACAGATGCAAGCTTGTCCTGTTTGGTGGAGATGATATTTAATAAAATAAGTAGAAATCCACTAAAAGTTTTGTTTGGTTATATTGCAATCCCGAGATAATCGTCTCCATGCTCCAAATCCATTTTAAAGCCATTTTTAAGGCATTTCGCGCATACATGAAATAAACACATTTTTCTCCAAAACTATAACAGATGCAAGCTTGTCCTGTTTGGTGGAGATGATATTTAATAAAATAAGTAGAAATCCACTAAAAGTTTTGTTTGGTTATCTTGCAATCCCGAGATAATCGTCTCCATGCTCCAAATCCATTTTAAAGCCATTTTTAAGGCATTTCGCGCATACATGAAATGAACACATTTTTCTCCAAAACTATAACAGATGCAAGCTTGTCCTGTTTGGTGGAGATGATATTTAATAAAATAAGTAGAAATCTACTAAAAGTTTCGTTTGTTTATATTGCCATCCTGAGATAATCGTCTCCATGCTCCAAATCCATTTTAAAGCCATTTCAAAGGCATTTTGCGCATACATGAAATGAACACATTTTTCTCCAAAACTATAACACATGCAAGCTTGTCCTGTTTGGTGGAGATGATATTTAATAAAATAAGTAGAAATCCACTAAAAGTTTTGTTTGGTTATCTTGCAATCCCGAGATAATCGTCTCCATGCTCCAAATCCATTTTAAAGCCATTTTTAAGGCATTTCGCGCATACATGAAATGAACACATTTTTCTCCAAAACTATAACAGATGCAAGCTTGTCCTGTTTGGTGGAGATGATATTTAATAAAATAAGTAGAAATCCACTAAAAGTTTTGTTTGGTTATCTTGCAATCCCGAGATAATCGTCTCCATGCTCCAAATCCATTTTAAAGCCATTTTTAAGGCATTTCGCGCATACATGAAATGAACACATTTTTCTCCAAAACTATAACAGATGCAAGCTTGTCCTGTTTAGTGGAGATGATATTTAATAAAATAAGTAGAAATCCACTAAAAGTTTTGTTTGGTTATCTTGCAATCCCGAGATAATCGTCTCCATGCTCCAAATCCATTTTAAAGCCATTTTTAAGGCATTTCGCGCATACATGAAATGAACACATTTTTCTCCAAAACTATAACAGATGCAAGCTTGTCCTGTTTGGTGGAGATAATATTTAATAAAATAAGTAGAAATCTACTAAAAGTTTCGTTTGTTTATATTGCCATCCTGAGATAATCGTCTCCATGCTCCAAATCCATTTTAAAGCCATTTCAAAGGCATTTTGCGCATACATGAAATGAACACATTTTTCTCCAAAACTATAACACATGCAAGCTTGTCCTGTTTGGTGGAGATGATATTTAATAAAATAAGAAGAAATCCACTAAAAGTTTTGTTTGGTTATCTTGCAATCCCGAGATAATCGTCTCCATGCTCCAAATCCATTTTAAAGCCATTTTTAAGGCATTTCGCGCATACATGAAATGAACACATTTTTCTCCAAAACTATAACAGATGCAAGCTTGTCCTGTTTGGTGGAGATGATATTTAATAAAATAAGTAGAAATCCACTAAAAGTTTTGTTTGGTTATCTTGCAATCCCGAGATAATCGTCTCCATGCTCCAAATCCATTTTAAAGCCATTTTTAAGGCATTTCGCGCATACGTGAAATGAACACATTTTTCTCCAAAACTATAACAGATGCAAGCTTGTCCTGTTTGGTGGAGATGATATTTAATAAAATAAGTAGAAATCCACTAAAAGTTTTGTTTGGTTATCTTGCAATCCCGAGATAATCGTCTCCATGCTCCAAATCCATTTTAAAGTCATTTTTAAGGCATTTCGCGCATACATGAAATGAACACATTTTTCTCCAAAACTATAACAGATGCAAGCTTGTCCTGTTTGGTGGAGATGATATTTAATAAAATAAGTAGAAATCCACTAAAAGTTTTGTTTGGTTATCTTGCAATCCCGAGATAATCGTCTCCATGCTCCAAATCCATTTTAAAGCCATTTCAAAGGCATTTTGCGCATACATGAAATGAACACATTTTTCTCCAAAACTATAACACATGCAAGCTTGTCCTGTTTGGTGGAGATGATATTTAATAAAATAAGTAGAAATCCACTAAAAGTTTTGTTTGGTTATCTTGCAATCCCGAGATAATCGTCTCCATGCTCCAAATCCATTTTAAAGCCATTTTTAAGGCATTTCGCGCATACATGAAATGAACACATTTTTCTCCAAAACTATAACAGATGCAAGCTTGTCCTGTTTGGTGGAGATGATATTTAATAAAATAAGTAGAAATCCACTAAAAGTTTTGTTTGGTTATCTTGCAATCCCGAGATAATCGTCTCCATGCTCCAAATCCATTTTAAAGCCATTTTTAAGGCATTTCGCGCATACATGAAATGAACACATTTTTCTCCAAAACTATAACAGATGCAAGCTTGTCCTGTTTGGTGGAGATGATATTTAATAAAATAAGTAGAAATCCACTAAAAGTTTTGTTTGGTTATCTTGCAATCCCGAGATAATCGTCTCCATGCTCCAAATCCATTTTAAAGCCATTTTTAAGGCATTTCGCGCATACATGAAATGAACACATTTTTCTCCAAAACTATAACAGATGCAAGCTTGTCCTGTTTGGTGGAGATAATATTTAATAAAATAAGTAGAAATCTACTAAAAGTTTCGTTTGTTTATATTGCCATCCTGAGATAATCGTCTCCATGCTCCAAATCCATTTTAAAGCCATTTCAAAGGCATTTTGCGCATACATGAAATGAACACATTTTTCTCCAAAACTATAACACATGCAAGCTTGTCCTGTTTGGTGGAGATGATATTTAATAAAATAAGTAGAAATCCACTAAAAGTTTTGTTTGGTTATCTTGCAATCCCGAGATAATCGTCTCCATGCTCCAAATCCATTTTAAAGCCATTTTTAAGGCATTTCGCGCATACATGAAATGAACACATTTTTCTCCAAAACTATAACAGATGCAAGCTTGTCCTGTTTGGTGGAGATGATATTTAATAAAATAAGTAGAAATCCACTAAAAGTTTTGTTTGGTTATCTTGCAATCCCGAGATAATCGTCTCCATGCTCCAAATCCATTTTAAAGCCATTTTTAAGGCATTTCGCGCATACATGAAATGAACACATTTTTCTCCAAAACTATAACAGATGCAAGCTTGTCCTGTTTGGTGGAGATGATATTTAATAAAATAAGTAGAAATCCACTAAAAGTTTTGTTTGGTTATCTTGCAATCCCGAGATAATCGTCTCCATGCTCCAAATCCATTTTAAAGTCATTTTTAAGGCATTTCGCGCATACATGAAATGAACACATTTTTCTCCAAAACTATAACAGATGCAAGCTTGTCCTGTTTGGTGGAGATGATATTTAATAAAATAAGTAGAAATCCACTAAAAGTTTTGTTTGGTTATCTTGCAATCCCGAGATAATCGTCTCCATGCTCCAAATCCATTTTAAAGCCATTTCAAAGGCATTTTGCGCATACATGAAATGAACACATTTTTCTCCAAAACTATAACACATGCAAGCTTGTCCTGTTTGGTGGAGATGATATTTAATAAAATAAGTAGAAATCCACTAAAAGTTTTGTTTGGTTATCTTGCAATCCCGAGATAATCGTCTCCATGCTCCAAATCCATTTTAAAGCCATTTTTAAGGCATTTCGCGCATACATGAAATGAACACATTTTTCTCCAAAACTATAACAGATGCAAGCTTGTCCTGTTTGGTGGAGATGATATTTAATAAAATAAGTAGAAATCCACTAAAAGTTTTGTTTGGTTATATTGCAATCCCGAGATAATCGTCTCCATGCTCCAAATCCATTTTAAAGCCATTTTTAAGGCATTTCGCGAATACATGAAATGAACACATTTTTCTCTAAAACTATAACAGATGCAAGCTTGTCCTGTTTGGTGGAGATGATATTTAATAAAATAAGTAGAAATCCACTAAAAGTTTTGTTTGGTTATCTTGCAATCCCGAGATAATCGTCTCCATGCTCCAAATCCATTTTAAAGCCATTTTTAAGGCATTTCGCGCATACATGAAATGAACACATTTTTCTCCAAAACTATAACAGATGCAAGCTTGTCCTGTTTGGTGGAGATGATATTTAATAAAATAAGTAGAAATCCACTAAAAGTTTTGTTTGGTTATCTTGCAATCCCGAGATAATCGTCTCCATGCTCCAAATCCATTTTAAAGCCATTTTTAAGGCATTTCGCGCATACATGAAATGAACACATTTTTCTCCAAAACTATAACAGATGCAAGCTTGTCCTGTTTGGTGGAGATGATATTTAATAAAATAAGTAGAAATCCACTAAAAGTTTTGTTTGGTTATCTTGCAATCCCGAGATAATCGTCTCCATGCTCCAAATCCATTTTAAAGCCATTTTTAAGGCATTTCGCGCATACATAAAATGAACACATTTTTCTCCAAAACTATAACAGATGCAAGCTTGTCCTGTTTAGTGGAGATGATATTTAATAAAATAAGTAGAAATCCACTAAAAGTTTTGTTTGGTTATCTTGCAATCCCGAGATAATCGTCTCCATGCTCCAAATCCATTTTAAAGCCATTTTTAAGGCATTTCGCGCATACATGAAATGAACACATTTTTCTCCAAAACTATAACAGATGCAAGCTTGTCCTGTTTGGTGGAGATAATATTTAATAAAATAAGTAGAAATCTACTAAAAGTTTCGTTTGTTTATATTGCCATCCTGAGATAATCGTCTCCATGCTCCAAATCCATTTTAAAGCCATTTCAAAGGCATTTTGCGCATACATGAAATGAACACATTTTTCTCCAAAACTATAACACATGCAAGCTTGTCCTGTTTGGTGGAGATGATATTTAATAAAATAAGTAGAAATCCACTAAAAGTTTTGTTTGGTTATCTTGCAATCCCGAGATAATCGTCTCCATGCTCCAAATCCATTTTAAAGCCATTTTTAAGGCATTTCGCGCATACATGAAATGAACACATTTTTCTCCAAAACTATAACAGATGCAAGCTTGTCCTGTTTGGTGGAGATGATATTTAATAAAATAAGTAGAAATCCACTAAAAGTTTTGTTTGGTTATCTTGCAATCCCGAGATAATCGTCTCCATGCTCCAAATCCATTTTAAAGCCATTTTTAAGGCATTTCGCGCATACATGAAATGAACACATTTTTCTCCAAAACTATAACAGATGCAAGCTTGTCCTGTTTGGTGGAGATGATATTTAATAAAATAAGTAGAAATCCACTAAAAGTTTTGTTTGGTTATCTTGCAATCCCGAGATAATCGTCTCCATGCTCCAAATCCATTTTAAAGTCATTTTTAAGGCATTTCGCGCATACATGAAATGAACACATTTTTCTCCAAAACTATAACAGATGCAAGCTTGTCCTGTTTGGTGGAGATGATATTTAATAAAATAAGTAGAAATCCACTAAAAGTTTTGTTTGGTTATCTTGCAATCCCGAGATAATCGTCTCCATGCTCCAAATCCATTTTAAAGCCATTTCAAAGGCATTTTGCGCATACATGAAATGAACACATTTTTCTCCAAAACTATAACACATGCAAGCTTGTCCTGTTTGGTGGAGATGATATTTAATAAAATAAGTAGAAATCCACTAAAAGTTTTGTTTGGTTATCTTGCAATCCCGAGATAATCGTCTCCATGCTCCAAATCCATTTTAAAGCCATTTTTAAGGCATTTCGCGCATACATGAAATGAACACATTTTTCTCCAAAACTATAACAGATGCAAGCTTGTCCTGTTTGGTGGAGATGATATTTAATAAAATAAGTAGAAATCCACTAAAAGTTTTGTTTGGTTATCTTGCAATCCCGAGATAATTGTCTCCATGCTCCAAATCCATTTTAAAGCCATTTTTAAGGCATTTCGCGCATACATGAAATGAACACATTTTTCTCCAAAACTATAACAGATGCAAGCTTGTCCTGTTTGGTGGAGATGATATTTAATAAAATAAGTAGAAATCCACTAAAAGTTTTGTTTGGTTATCTTGCAATCCCGAGATAATCGTCTCCATGCTCCAAATCCATTTTAAAGCCATTTTTAAGGCATTTCGCGCATACATGAAATGAACACATTTTTCTCCAAAACTATAACAGATGCAAGCTTGTCCTGTTTGGTGGAGATGATATTTAATAAAATAAGTAGAAATCCACTAAAAGTTTTGTTTGGTTATATTGCAATCCCGAGATAATCGTCTCCATGCTCCAAATCCATTTTAAAGCCATTTTTAAGGCATTTCGCGCATACATGAAATGAACACATTTTTCTCCAAAACTATAACAGATGCAAGCTTGTCCTGTTTGGTGGAGATGATATTTAATAAAATAAGTAGAAATCCACTAAAAGTTTTGTTTGGTTATCTTGCAATCCCGAGATAATCGTCTCCATGCTCCAAATCCATTTTAAAGCCATTTTTAAGGCATTTCGCGCATACATGAAATGAACACATTTTTCTCCAAAACTATAACAGATGCAAGCTTGTCCTGTTTGGTGGAGATGATATTTAATAAAATAAGTAGAAATCTACTAAAAGTTTCGTTTGTTTATATTGCCATCCTGAGATAATCGTCTCCATGCTCCAAATCCATTTTAAAGCCATTTCAAAGGCATTTTGCGCATACATGAAATGAACACATTTTTCTCCAAAACTATAACACATGCAAGCTTGTCCTGTTTGGTGGAGATGATATTTAATAAAATAAGTAGAAATCCACTAAAAGTTTTGTTTGGTTATATTGCAATCCCGAGATAATCGTCTCCATGCTCCAAATCCATTTTAAAGCCATTTTTAAGGCATTTCGCGCATACATGAAATGAACACATTTTTCTCCAAAACTATAACAGATGCAAGCTTGTCCTGTTTGGTGGAGATGATATTTAATAAAATAAGTAGAAATCCACTAAAAGTTTTGTTTGGTTATCTTGCAATCCCGAGATAATCGTCTCCATGCTCCAAATCCATTTTAAAGCCATTTTTAAGGCATTTCGCGCATACATGAAATGAACACATTTTTCTCCAAAACTATAACAGATGCAAGCTTGTCCTGTTTGGTGGAGATGATATTTAATAAAATAAGTAGAAATCTACTAAAAGTTTCGTTTGTTTATATTGCCATCCTGAGATAATCGTCTCCATGCTCCAAATCCATTTTAAAGCCATTTCAAAGGCATTTTGCGCATACATGAAATGAACACATTTTTCTCCAAAACTATAACACATGCAAGCTTGTCCTGTTTGGTGGAGATGATATTTAATAAAATAAGTAGAAATCCACTAAAAGTTTTGTTTGGTTATCTTGCAATCCCGAGAT
The DNA here is from genome assembly GCF_048569485.1 of Anomaloglossus baeobatrachus. Lineage (NCBI taxonomy): Eukaryota > Metazoa > Chordata > Amphibia > Anura > Aromobatidae > Anomaloglossus > Anomaloglossus baeobatrachus. Next base: position 4,921 of record NW_027444876.1, on the reverse strand, counting down.
AATCGTCTCCATGCTCCAAATCCATTTTAAAGTCATTTTTAAGGCATTTCGCGCATACATGAAATGAACACATTTTTCTCCAAAACTATAACAGATGCAAGCTTGTCCTGTTTGGTGGAGATGATATTTAATAAAATAAGTAGAAATCCACTAAAAGTTTTGTTTGGTTATCTTGCAATCCCGAGATAATCGTCTCCATGCTCCAAATCCATTTTAAAGCCATTTCAAAGGCATTTTGCGCATACATGAAATGAACACATTTTTCTCCAAAACTATAACACATGCAAGCTTGTCCTGTTTGGTGGAGATGATATTTAATAAAATAAGTAGAAATCCACTAAAAGTTTTGTTTGGTTATCTTGCAATCCCGAGATAATCGTCTCCATGCTCCAAATCCATTTTAAAGCCATTTTTAAGGCATTTCGCGCATACATGAAATGAACACATTTTTCTCCAAAACTATAACAGATGCAAGCTTGTCCTGTTTGGTGGAGATGATATTTAATAAAATAAGTAGAAATCCACTAAAAGTTTTGTTTGGTTATCTTGCAATCCCGAGATAATCGTCTCCATGCTCCAAATCCATTTTAAAGCCATTTTTAAGGCATTTCGCGCATACATGAAATGAACACATTTTTCTCCAAAACTATAACAGATGCAAGCTTGTCCTGTTTGGTGGAGATGATATTTAATAAAATAAGTAGAAATCCACTAAAAGTTTTGTTTGGTTATATTGCAATCCCGAGATAATCGTCTCCATGCTCCAAATCCATTTTAAAGCCATTTTTAAGGCATTTCGCGCATACATGAAATGAACACATTTTTCTCCAAAACTATAACAGATGCAAGCTTGTCCTGTTTGGTGGAGATGATATTTAATAAAATAAGTAGAAATCCACTAAAAGTTTTGTTTGGTTATCTTGCAATCCCGAGATAATCGTCTCCATGCTCCAAATCCATTTTAAAGCCATTTTTAAGGCATTTCGCGCATACATGAAATGAACACATTTTTCTCCAAAACTATAACAGATGCAAGCTTGTCCTGTTTGGTGGAGATGATATTTAATAAAATAAGTAGAAATCCACTAAAAGTTTTGTTTGGTTATCTTGCAATCCCGAGATAATCGTCTCCATGCTCCAAATCCATTTTAAAGCCATTTTTAAGGCATTTCGCGCATACATGAAATGAACACATTTTTCTCCAAAACTATAACAGATGCAAGCTTGTCCTGTTTGGTGGAGATGATATTTAATAAAATAAGTAGAAATCCACTAAAAGTTTTGTTTGGTTATCTTGCAATCCCGAGATAATCGTCTCCATGCTCCAAATCCATTTTAAAGCCATTTTTAAGGCATTTCGCGCATACATGAAATGAACACATTTTTCTCCAAAACTATAACAGATGCAAGCTTGTCCTGTTTGGTGGAGATGATATTTAATAAAATAAGTAGAAATCCACTAAAAGTTTTGTTTGGTTATCTTGCAATCCCGAGATAATCGTCTCCATGCTCCAAATCCATTTTAAAGCCATTTTTAAGGCATTTCGCGCATACATGAAATGAACACATTTTTCTCCAAAACTATAACAGATGCAAGCTTGTCCTGTTTGGTGGAGATAATATTTAATAAAATAAGTAGAAATCTACTAAAAGTTTCGTTTGTTTATATTGCCATCCTGAGATAATCGTCTCCATGCTCCAAATCCATTTTAAAGCCATTTCAAAGGCATTTTGCGCATACATGAAATGAACACATTTTTCTCCAAAACTATAACACATGCAAGCTTGTCCTGTTTGGTGGAGATGATATTTAATAAAATAAGTAGAAATCCACTAAAAGTTTTGTTTGGTTATCTTGCAATCCCGAGATAATCGTCTCCATGCTCCAAATCCATTTTAAAGCCATTTTTAAGGCATTTCGCGCATACATGAAATGAACACATTTTTCTCCAAAACTATAACAGATGCAAGCTTGTCCTGTTTGGTGGAGATGATATTTAATAAAATAAGTAGAAATCCACTAAAAGTTTTGTTTGGTTATCTTGCAATCCCGAGATAATCGTCTCCATGCTCCAAATCCATTTTAAAGCCATTTTTAAGGCATTTCGCGCATACATGAAATGAACACATTTTTCTCCAAAACTATAACAGATGCAAGCTTGTCCTGTTTGGTGGAGATGATATTTATTAAAATAAGTAGAAATCCACTAAAAGTTTTGTTTGGTTATCTTGCAATCCCGAGATAATCGTCTCCATGCTCCAAATCCATTTTAAAGCCATTTTTTAAGGCATTTCGCGCATACATGAAATGAACACATTTTTCTCCAAAACTATAACAGATGCAAGCTTGTCCTGTTTGGTGGAGATAATATTTAATAAAATAAGTAGAAATCTACTAAAAGTTTCGTTTGTTTATATTGCCATCCTGAGATAATCGTCTCCATGCTCCAAATCCATTTTAAAGCCATTTCAAAGGCATTTTGCGCATACATGAAATGAACACATTTTTCTCCAAAACTATAACACATGCAAGCTTGTCCTGTTTGGTGGAGATGATATTTAATAAAATAAGTAGAAATCCACTAAAAGTTTTGTTTGGTTATCTTGCAATCCCGAGATAATCGTCTCCATGCTCCAAATCCATTTTAAAGCCATTTTTAAGGCATTTCGCGCATACATGAAATGAACACATTTTTCTCCAAAACTATAACAGATGCAAGCTTGTCCTGTTTGGTGGAGATGATATTTAATAAAATAAGTAGAAATCCACTAAAAGTTTTGTTTGGTTATCTTGCAATCCCGAGATAATCGTCTCCATGCTCCAAATCCATTTTAAAGCCATTTTTAAGGCATTTCGCGCATACATGAAATGAACACATTTTTCTCCAAAACTATAACAGATGCAAGCTTGTCCTGTTTGGTGGAGATGATATTTAATAAAATAAGTAGAAATCCACTAAAAGTTTTGTTTGGTTATCTTGCAATCCCGAGATAATCGTCTCCATGCTCCAAATCCATTTTAAAGCCATTTTTAAGGCATTTCGCGCATACATGAAATGAACACATTTTTCTCCAAAACTATAACAGATGCAAGCTTGTCCTGTTTGGTGGAGATGATATTTAATAAAATAAGTAGAAATCCACTAAAAGTTTTTTTTGGTTATCTTGCAATCCCGAGATAATCGTCTCCATGCTCCAAATCCATTTTAAAGCCATTTCAAAGGCATTTTGCGCATACATGAAATGAACACATTTTTCTCCAAAACTATAACACATGCAAGCTTGTCCTGTTTGGTGGAGATGATATTTAATAAAATAAGTAGAAATCCACTAAAAGTTTTGTTTGGTTATCTTGCAATCCCGAGATAATCGTCTCCATGCTCCAAATCCATTTTAAAGCCATTTTTAAGGCATTTCGCGCATACATGAAATGAACACATTTTTCTCCAAAACTATAACAGATGCAAGCTTGTCCTGTTTGGTGGAGATGATATTTAATAAAATAAGTAGAAATCCACTAAAAGTTTTGTTTGGTTATCTTGCAATCCCGAGATAATCGTCTCCATGCTCCAAATCCATTTTAAAGCCATTTTTAAGGCATTTCGCGCATACATGAAATGAACACATTTTTCTCCAAAACTATAACAGATGCAAGCTTGTCCTGTTTGGTGGAGATGATATTTAATAAAATAAGTAGAAATCCACTAAAAGTTTTGTTTGGTTATCTTGCAATCCCGAGATAATCGTCTCCATGCTCCAAATCCATTTTAAAGCCATTTTTAAGGCATTTCGCGCATACATGAAATGAACACATTTTTCTCCAAAACTATAACAGATGCAAGCTTGTCCTGTTTGGTGGAGATAATATTTAATAAAATAAGTAGAAATCTACTAAAAGTTTCGTTTGTTTATATTGCCATCCTGAGATAATCGTCTCCATGCTCCAAATCCATTTTAAAGCCATTTCAAAGGCATTTTGCGCATACATGAAATGAACACATTTTTCTCCAAAACTATAACACATGCAAGCTTGTCCTGTTTGGTGGAGATGATATTTAATAAAATAAGTAGAAATCCACTAAAAGTTTTGTTTGGTTATCTTGCAATCCCGAGATAATCGTCTCCATGCTCCAAATCCATTTTAAAGCCATTTTTAAGGCATTTCGCGCATACATGAAATGAACACATTTTTCTCCAAAACTATAACAGATGCAAGCTTGTCCTGTTTGGTGGAGATGATATTTAATAAAATAAGTAGAAATCCACTAAAAGTTTTGTTTGGTTATCTTGCAATCCCGAGATAATCGTCTCCATGCTCCAAATCCATTTTAAAGCCATTTTTAAGGCATTTCGCGCATACATGAAATGAACACATTTTTCTCCAAAACTATAACAGATGCAAGCTTGTCCTGTTTGGTGGAGATGATATTTATTAAAATAAGTAGAAATCCACTAAAAGTTTTGTTTGGTTATCTTGCAATACCGAGATAATCGTCTCCATGCTCCAAATCCATTTTAAAGCCATTTTTTAAGGCATTTCGCGCATACATGAAATGAACACATTTTTCTCCAAAACTATAACAGATGCAAGCTTGTCCTGTTTGGTGGAGATAATATTTAATAAAATAAGTAGAAATCTACTAAAAGTTTCGTTTGTTTATATTGCCATCCTGAGATAATCGTCTCCATGCTCCAAATCCATTTTAAAGCCATTTCAAAGGCATTTTGCGCATACATGAAATGAACACATTTTTCTCCAAAACTATAACACATGCAAGCTTGTCCTGTTTGGTGGAGATGATATTTAATAAAATAAGTAGAAATCCACTAAAAGTTTTGTTTGGTTATCTTGCAATCCCGAGATAATCGTCTCCATGCTCCAAATCCATTTTAAAGCCATTTTTAAGGCATTTCGCGCATA
>NW_027444875.1:0-14094 GCF_048569485.1 Anomaloglossus baeobatrachus | reverse complement strand
GATCTCCTGGAGGTTGGACCCTGATTGTTGCTGATCTCCTGGAGGTTGGACCCAGATTGTCGCTGATCTCCTGGAGATTGGACCCTGATTGTTGCTGATCTCCTGGAGGTTGGACCCCGATTGTCGCTGATCTCCTGGAGATTGGATCCCGATTGTCGCTGATCTCCTGGAGATTGGACCCCGATTGTCGCTGATCTCCTGGAGATTGGACCCTGATTGTTGCTGATCTCCTGGAGGTTGGACCCAGATTGTCGCTGATCTCCTGGAGATTGGACCCTGATTGTTGCTGATCTCCTGGAGGTTGGACCCCGATTGTCGCTGATCTCCTGGAGGTTGGACCCCGATTGTCGCTGATCTCCTGGAGGTTGGACCCCGATTGTCGCTGATCTCCTGGAGGTTGGACCCCGATTGTCGCTGATCTCCTGGAGGTTGGACCCCGATTGTCGCTGATCTCCTGGAGGTTGGACCCCGATTGTCGCTGATCTCCTGGAGGTTGGACCCCGATTGTCGCTGATCTCCTGGAGGTTGGACCCTGATTGTCGCTGATCTCCTGGAGGTTGGACCCCGATTGTCGCTGATCTCCTGGAGGTTGGACCCCGATTGTCGCTGATCTCCTGGAGGTTGGACCCCGATTGTCGCTGATCTCCTGGAGGTTGGACCCCGATTGTCGCTGATCTCCTGGAGGTTGGACCCCGATTGTCGCTGTTCTCCTGGAGGTTGGACCCCGATTGTCGCTGATCTCCTGGAGGTTGGACCCCGATTGTCGCTGATCTCCTGGAGGTTGGACCCCGATTGTCGCTGATCTCCTGGAGGTTGGACCCCGATTGTCGCTGATCTCCTGGAGGTTGGACCCCGATTGTCGCTGATCTCCTGGAGGTTGGACCCCGATTGTCGCTGATCTCCTGGAGGTTGGACCCCGATTGTCGCTGATCTCCTGGAGGTTGGACCCCGATTGTCGCTGATCTCCTGGAGGTTGGACCCCGATTGTCGCTGATCTCCTGGAGGTTGGACCCCGATTGTCGCTGATCTCCTGGAGGTTGGACCCCGATTGTCGCTGATCTCCTGGAGGTTGGACCCTGATTGTCGCTGATCTCCTGGAGGTTGGACCCCGATTGTCGCTGATCTCCTGGAGGTTGGACCCCGATTGTCGCTGATCTCCTGGAGGTTGGACCCCGATTGTCGCTGATCTCCTGGAGGTTGGACCCCGATTGTCGCTGATCTCCTGGAGGTTGGACCCCGATTGTCGCTGTTCTCCTGGAGGTTGGACCCCGATTGTCGCTGATCTCCTGGAGGTTGGACCCCGATTGTCGCTGATCTCCTGGAGGTTGGACCCCGATTGTCGCTGATCTCCTGGAGGTTGGACCCCGATTGTCGCTGATCTCCTGGAGGTTGGACCCCGATTGTCGCTGATCTCCTGGAGGTTGGACCCCGATTGTCGCTGATCTCCTGGAGGTTGGACCCCGATTGTCGCTGATCTCCTGGAGGTTGGACCCCGATTGTCGCTGATCTCCTGGAGGTTGGACCCCGATTGTCGCTGATCTCCTGGAGGTTGGACCCCGATTGTCGCTGATCTCCTGGAGGTTGGACCCCGATTGTCGCTGATCTCCTGGAGGTTGGACCCCGATTGTCGCTGATCTCCTGGAGGTTGGACCCCGATTGTCGCTGATCTCCTGGAGGTTGGACCCCGATTGTCGCTGATCTCCTGGAGGTTGGACCCCGATTGTCGCTGATCTCCTGGAGGTTGGACCCCGATTGTCGCTGATCTCCTGGAGGTTGGACCCCGATTGTCGCTGATCTCCTGGAGGTTGGACCCCGATTGTCGCTGATCTCCTGGAGGTTGGACCCCGATTGTCGCTGATCTCCTGGAGGTTGGACCCCGATTGTCGCTGATCTCCTGGAGGTTGGACCCCGATTGTCGCTGATCTCCTGGAGGTTGGACCCCGATTGTCGCTGATCTCCTGGAGGTTGGACCCCGATTGTCGCTGATCTCCTGGAGGTTGGACCCCGATTGTCGCTGATCTCCTGGAGGTTGGACCCCGATTGTCGCTGATCTCCTGGAGGTTGGACCCCGATTGTCGCTGATCTCCTGGAGGTTGGACCCCGATTGTCGCTGATCTCCTGGAGGTTGGACCCCGATTGTCGCTGATCTCCTGGAGGTTGGACCCCGATTGTCGCTGATCTCCTGGAGGTTGGACCCCGATTGTCGCTGATCTCCTGGAGGTTGGACCCCGATTGTCGCTGATCTCCTGGAGGTTGGATCCCGATTGTCGCTGATCTCCTGGAGGTTGGACCCCGATTGTCGCTGATCTCCTGGAGATTAGATGCTGATTGTCGCTGATCTCCTGGAGGTTGGACCCCGATTGTCGCTGATCTCCTGGAGATTGGATCCCGATTGTCGCTGATCTCCTGGAGATTAGATGCTGATTGTCGCTGATCTCCTGGAGGTTGGACCCCGATTGTCGCTGATCTCCTGGAGGTTGGATCCCGATTGTCGCTGATCTCCTGGAGGTTGGACCCCGATTGTCGCTGATCTCCTGGAGATTAGATGCTGATTGTCGCTGATCTCCTGGAGGTTGGACCCCGATTGTCGCTGATCTCCTGGAGATTGGATCCCGATTGTCGCTGATCTCCTGGAGATTAGATGCTGATTGTCGCTGATCTCCTGGAGGTTGGACCCTGATTGTCGCTGATCTCCTGGAGGTTGGACCCCGATTGTCGCTGATCTCCTGGAGATTGGACCCTGATTGTTGCTGATCTCCTGGAGGTTGGACCCAGATTGTCGCTGATCTCCTGGAGATTGGACCCTGATTGTTGCTGATCTCCTGGAGGTTGGACCCCGATTGTCGCTGATCTCCTGGAGATTGGATCCCGATTGTCGCTGATCTCCTGGAGATTAGATGCTGATTGTCGCTGATCTCCTGGAGATTGTGCGTGGATTGTGACGTCTGTGCTTTCTTTGCAGCCCGCGTGGGGAAGACGTCTCTCGTGATGTCGCTGGTCAGTGAGGAGTTTCCGGAGGAGGTGAGGCTGGACTTGTCCTTACATTTTGGTGGTTGTGGTGGGTGGCCATGCTGGGCTGCACCAGATTCTGGGGTCGAGGGTTTCTCTGGAGGGGCCCCTTCATGTATATGAGTGTGTCAGGAGGAGCCTCCTAATCTCTTGCCTGCTCCTGGATTATCCCGTAATCTGCAATCTTCTTTAGGTTCCTGCTCGTGCTGAGGAGATCACAATCCCAGGAGATGTGACCCCGGAGCGGGTGCCCACCCACATCGTAGATTACTCTGGTAAGTGCTCATACCACTGGTGCATCCTTGGCGTGGTCATGGGATGGCGCGGAACAACCACCAAACACATGCCATAGTTATCTGCAGACCATTGACCAATGGGGCCCTCCGGATCTGCAGATCATTATCTGGGGTGTGCTCTCTTCACAGAGGCGGAGCAGACGGATGAACAGCTGTATAATGAGATCTCACGGGTAAGACCCTCATCCGGAGGACGGATTGTCTCCGGTGTCTACATGACGCGTTTCGCTCAGTGACCCCGGGCTCCTGTCTTCATTCTGCTCCTTGTCCTGCAGGCGAATGTTATCTGCATCGTGTATGCGGTCAACAACAAGAACTCCATAGACAAGGTAAGAGGAGCGCTCCCACTGCTGCCCATGAGCGGCCTCTGTCCCCCCGCTGTGCTCTGTCCCCCCGCTGTGCTCTGTCCCCCCGCTGTGCTCTGTCCCCCCGCTGTCCTCTGTCCCCCCCGCTGTGCTCTGTCCCCCCCGCTGTGCTCTGTCCCCCGCTATCCCCTGCTGTCCTCTGTCCCTCGCTGTCCTCTGTCCCCCTGCTTGCCTCTGCGTCCCTTCTCACCTCTGTGCCCCGCTGTCCTCCCCAGTCTACCTTCTCTTAGCTCCTTTTTCCTCTTTCATCCGCATCCTTTTGACCCTTCGGCCCTTCCTCCTCTTCATCTTTTTGCCATCTTTTCCTCCTCCGTTTTCCGCCTCTTCTTGGCTCCTTAGCCCCTCTTTTTCCCTCCTGCTTCCTCTCTCTTCTGTCTCCTCTTCGTTCCTCGGCCTCTCTTCCTCTTCCTCTAGCTCTTCCTTTTGTCTCCTCTCTTCTGCCTCCTCTTCGGTCCTCGGCCTCTCCTCCTCCTTCCTCTATCTCTTCTCCTGTCTCCTCTCTCTTCTGCCTCCTCTTGGTTCTCTTCCTTTTGTCTCCTCTTTCTTCTCCTGTCTCCTCTCTCTTCTGCCTCCTCTTGGTTCTCTTCCTTTTGTCTCCTCTTTCTTCTCCTGGCTCCTCCCTCTTCTGCCTCCTCTTTGTTCCTCGGCCTCTCTTCCTCCTTCCTCTCTCTCTTCCTTTTGTCTCCTCTCTTCTGCCTCCTCTTCGGTCCTCAGCCTCTCCTCCTCCTTCCTCTCTCTTCTGCCTCCTCTTGGTTCTCTTCCTTTTGTCTCCTCTTTCTTCTCCTGTCTCCTCTCTCTTCTGCCTCCTCTTCTTTCCTCGTCCTCGCTTCCTCCTTCCTCTCTCTCTTCCTTTTGTCTCCTCTTTATTCTCCTGTCTCCTCTCTCTTCTGCCTCCTCTTCGTTCCTCGGCCTCGCTTCCTCCTTCCTCTCTCTCTTCCTTTTGTCTCCTCTTTATTCTCCTGTCTCCTCTCTCTTCTGCCTCCTCTTCGTTCCTCGGCCTCGCTTCCTCCTTCCTCTCTCTCTTCCTTTTGTCTCCTCTTTCTTCTCCTGTCTCCTCCCTCTTCTGCCTCCTCTTCGTTTCTCTGCCTCTCTTCCTCCTTCCTCTATTTCTTCCTTTTGTCTCCTCTCTTCTGCCTCCTCTTCGTTCCTCGGCCTCTCCTCCTCCTTCCTCTATCTCTTCTCCTGTCTCCTCTCTCTTCTGCCTCCTCTTCGGTCCTCGGCCTCTCTTCCTCCTTCCTCTATTTCTTCCTTTTGTCTCCTCTCTTCTGCCTCCTCTTCGTTCCTCGACCTTTCTTCCTCCTGTCTCCTCTCTCTTCTGCCTCCTATTGGTTCTCTTCCTTTTGTCTCCTCTCTCTTCTATCTCCTCTCTCTTCTGCCTCCTCTTCGTTCCTCGGCCTTTCTTAATCCTTCCTCTATCTCTTCTCCTGTCTCCTCTCTCTTCTGCCTACTATTGGTTCTCTTCCTTTTGTCTCCTCTCTCTTCTATCTCCTCTCTCTTCTGTCTCCTCTTCGGTCCTCGGCCTCTCCTCCTCCTTCCTCTATCTCTTCTCCTGTCTCCTCTTCGATCTTCGGCCTCTCCTCCTCCTTCCTCTATCTCTTCTCCTGTCTCCTCTTCGATCCTCGGCCTCTCCTCCTCCTTCCTCTCTCTCTTCTCCTGTCTCCTCTTCGATCCTCGGCCTTTCTTCCTACTTCCTCTATCTCTTCTCCTGTCTCCTCTCTCTTCTGCCTCCTATTGGTTCTCTTCCTTTTGTCTCCTCTCTCTTCTATCTCCTCTCTCTTCTGTCTCCTCTTCGGTCCTCGGCCTCTCCTCCTCCTTCCTCTATCTCTTCTCCTGTCTCCTCTTCGATCCTCGGCCTCTCCTCCTCCTTCCTCTCTCTCTTCTCCTGTCTCCGCTTCGTTCCTCGGCCTTTCTTCCTCCTTCCTCTATCTCTTCTCCTGTCTCCTCTCTCTTCTGCCTCCTATTGGTTCTCTTCCTTTTGTCTCCTCTCTCCTATCTCCTCTCTCTTCTGTCTCTTCTTCGGTCCTCGGCCTCTCCTCCTCCTTCCTCTCTCTCTTCTCCTGTCTCCTCTTCGATCCTCGGCCTTTCTTCCTCCTTCCTCTATCTCTTCTCCTGTCTCCTCTCTCTTCTGCCTCCTATTGGTTCTCTTCCTTTTGTCTCCTCTCTCTTCTGCCTCCTCTCTCTTCTGTCTCCTCTTCGGTCCTCGGCCTCTCCTCCTCCTTCCTCTATCTCTTCTCCTGTCTCCTCTCTCTTCTGCCTCCTCTTCGTTCCTCGGCCTTTCTTAATCCTTCCTCTATCTCTTCTCCTGTCTCCTCTCTCTTCTGCCTCCTATTGGTTCTCTTCCTTTTGTCTCCTCTCTCTTCTATCTCCTCTCTCTTCTGTCTCCTCTTCGGTCCTCGGCCTCTCCTCCTCCTTCCTCTATCTCTTCTCCTGTCTCCTCTTCGATCCTCGGCCTCTCCTCCTCCTTCCTCTCTCTCTTCTCCTGTCTCCTCTTCGATCCTCGGCCTTTCTTCCTCCTTCTTCTATCTCTTCTCCTGTCTCCTCTCTCTTCTGCCTCCTATTGGTTCTCTTCCTTTTGTCTCCTCTCTCTTCTGCCTCCTCTCTCTTCTGTCTCCTCTTCGGTCCTCGGCCTCTCCTCCTCCTTCCTCTATCTCTTCTCCTGTCTCCTCTTCGATCCTCGGCCTCTCCTCCTCCTTCCTCTCTCTCTTCTCCTGTCTCCTCTTCGATCCTCGGCCTCTCCTCCTCCTTCCTCTATCTCTTCTCCTGTCTCCTCTCTCTTCTGCCTCCTCTTCGTTCCTCGGCCTTTCTTAATCCTTCCTCTATCTCTTCTCCTGTCTCCTCTCTCTTCTGCCTCCTATTGGTTCTCTTCCTTTTGTCTCCTCTCTCTTCTATCTCCTCTCTCTTCTGTCTCCTCTTCGGTCCTCGGCCTCTCCTCCTCCTTCCTCTATCTCTTCTCCTGTCTCCTCTTCGATCCTCGGCCTCTCCTCCTCCTTCCTCTATCTCTTCTCCTGTCTCCTCTTCGATCCTCGGCCTCTCCTCCTCCTTCCTCTCTCTTCTCCTGTCTCCTCTTCGATCCTCGGCCTCTCCTCCTCCTTCCTCTATCTCTTCTCCTGTCTCCTCTCTCGTCTCCTCTCTCTTCTGTCTCCTCTTCGATCCTCGGCCTCTCCTCCTCCTTCCTCTCTCGTCTCCTCTCTCTTCTGCCTCCTCTTGGTTCTCTTCCTTTTGTCTCCTCTTTCTTCTCCTGTCTCCTCTCTCTTCTGCCTCTTCTTGGTTCTCTTCCTTTTGTCTCCTCCTTCCTCTCTCGTCTCCTCTCTCTTCTGCCTCCTCTTGGTTCTCTTCCTTTTGTCTCCTCCTTCCTCTCTCGTCTCATCTCTCTTCTGCCTCCTCTTGGTTCTCTTCCTTTTGTCTCCTCTTTCTTCTCCTGTCTCCTCTCTCTTCTGTCTCCTCTTCGTTCCTCGGCCTTTCTTCCTACTTCCTCTATCTCTTCTCCTGTCTCCTCTCTCTTCTGCCTCCTCTTTGGTCCTCGGCCTTTCTTCCTACTTCCTCTATCTCTTCTCCTGTCTCCTCTCTCTTCTTGTCTCCTCTCTCTCCTGTCTCCTCTCTCTTCTGCCTCCTCTTGGTTCTCTTCCTTTAGTCTCCTCTCTCTCCTGTCTCCTCTCTCTCCTGTCTCCTCTCTCTTCTGCCTCCTCTTGGTTCTCTTCCTTTTGTCTCCTCTTTCTTCTCCTGTCTCCTCTCTCTTCTGCCTCCTCTTGGTTCTCTTCCTTTTGTCTCCTCCTTCTCCTGTCTCCTCCCTCTTCTGTCTCCTCTTCGTCTCTCAGCCTTTCTTCCTCCTTCCTCTATCTCTTCTCCTCTCTTCTGCCTCCTCTTCGATACTCGGCCTCTCCTCCTCCTTCCTCTATCTCTTCTCCTGTCTCCTCTTCGATCCTCTGCCTCTCTTCCTCTATCTCTTCTCCTGTCTCCTCTCTCTTCTGCCTCCTCTTCGGTCCTCGGCCTTTCTTCCTACTTCCTCTATCTCTTCTCCTGTCTCCTCTCTCTTCTGCCTCTTCGGTCTTCGGCCTCTCTTCCTCCTTCCTCTATCTCTTCTCCTGTCTCCTCTTCGATCCTCGGCCCCTCCTCCTCCTTCCTCTCTCGTCTCCTCTCTCTTCTGCCTCCTCTTGGTTCTCTTCCTTTTGTCTCCTCTCTCTTCTGTCTCCTCTTCGGTCCTCGGCCTCTCCTCCTCCTTCCTCTATCTCTTCTCCTGTCTCCTCTTCGATCCTCGGCCTCTCTTCCTCTCTCGTCTCCTCTCTCTTCTGCCTCCTCTTGGTTCTCTTCCTTTTGTCTCCTCTTTCTTCTCCTGTCTCCTCTCTCTTCTGCCTCCTCTTGGTTCTTTGGTCCCTCTTCATCTTCCTGCGTCCTCCTTGGATCCACAGCCCCAATCCCATGCGCTGTCCCAGTGTCTCCTCTCTCTTCTGCCTCCTCTTGGTTCTTTGGTCGCTCTTCATCTTCCTGCGTCCTCCTTGGATCCACAGCCCCAATCCCATGCGCTGTCCCAGTGTCTCCTCTCTCTTCTGCCTCCTCTTGGTTCTTTGGTCCCTCTTCATCTTCCTGCGTCCTCCTTGGATCCACAGCCCCAATCCCATGCGCTGTCCCAGTGTCTCCTTTCAGAAGCATTGTACGACATGTGGATTATATCCGCCTCTGAACGGAATAATACATATTACACCCACATAAAATCTACTCAAGAATTGACCTAATAGTGGTGGATAAAAAATATACAATCAGCCAAAATCGGGAACATAACCTGGTCGGACCATGCTCGTGTATCCTGAAAAATACGAGACCTATAATAACCCAACATATTCCCCATGGAGAATTAATAACCATCTAATATCCTCAGACCTACTCCAGGAATATTTTGATATCAATAGCCCCCCAGACATGTCCCCGAGCACAGTGTGGTGCGCCCACAAGGCGTACATAAGAGGGCGGCTAATACAGATAGCAGCACAACACAAAAAGCTAAGAATGCGACAGAGGAACTTCACAAAAGTATAGCATCATTGGAAGACGCCCATAAACACAGCCCCTCACCCGCTCTATGTAAAAACCTACAAAAGGCAAGATATGCGCTATACCAACTGCTCCAATACAAACACAACCTGAGGAGAAGCCAAATACTCGCCAACAAAATCCAAGCGAGATTAGCAAAGGATAGCTCACATACAAGACGCCCAAGAGAAGGGAATTTTGTTACCGTAAATTCCTTTTCTTCTAGCTCCTATTGGGAGACCCAGACGATTGGGTGTATAGCACTGCCTCCGGAGGCCACACAAAGCATTACACTAAAAAGTGTAAGGCCCCTCCCCTTCTGGCTATACACCCCCCGTGGGATCACGGGCTTGCTCAGTTTTAGTGCTAAAGCAAGAAGGAGGAAAGCCAATAACTGGTTTAAACAAATTCAATCCGAAGAAACATCGGAGAACTGAAACCGTTCAACATGAACAACATGTGTACCCGAAAAAACCAAAAATCCCGAAGGAAACAGGGGCGGGTGCTGGGTCTCCCAATTGGAGCTAGAAGAAAAGGAATTTACGGTAAGTAACAAAATTCCCTTCTTCTTCGGCGCTCCATTGGGAGACCCAGACGATTGGGACGTCCAAAAGCAGTCCCTGGGTGGGTAAAGTAATACCTCAAGTTTGAGCTGCAAAACAGCCCTCTCCTACGAGGAGGCAACCGCCGCCTGCAGGACTCTTCTACCTAGGCTGGCGTCCGCCGAAGCGTAGGTATGCACCTGATAATGTTTGGTGAAAGTGTGCAGACTCGACCAGGTAGCTGCCTGGCACACCTGTTGAGCCGTAGCCTGGTGTCGCAATGCCCAGGACGCACCCACGGCTCTGGTAGAATGGGCCTTCAGCCCTGATGGAACCGGAAGCCCAGCAGAACGGTAGGCTTCAAGAATTGGTTCCTTGATCCATCGAGCCAGGGTGGATTTGGAAGCCTGCGATCCTTTGCGCTTACCAGCGACAAGGACAAAAAGTGCATCCGAGCGGCGCAGGGGCGCCGTGCGGGAAATGTAGATTCTGAGTGCTCTCACGAGATCCAACAAATGTAAATCCTTTTCAAAACGATGAACTGGATGAGGACAAAAGGAAGGTAAGGAGATATCCTGATTAAGGTGAAAAGAGGATACCACCTTAGGGAGAAACTCCTGAATCGGGCGCAGCACTACCTTGTCCTGGTGAAAAACCAGGAAGGGAGCTTTGGATGACAACGCTGCCAGCTCGGATACCCTCCGAAGAGACGTGACCGCTACCAGAAAAGCCACTTTCTGTGAAAGTCGAGAAAGTGAAACATCCTTCAGAGGCTCGAAGGGCGGCTTCTGGAGGGCAACTAGTACCCTGTTCAGATCCCATGGATCTAACGGCCGTTTGTACGGAGGGACGATGTGACAAACCCCCTGCAGGAACGTGCGTACCTGAGGAAGTCGTGCTAGACGCTTTTGAAAAAATACCGATAGCGCTGAGACTTGCCCTTTAAGGGAGCCGAGGGATAAGCCTTTTTCCAAACCAGATTGCAGGAAGGAAAGAAAAGTAGGCAATGCAAATGGCCAGGGGGACACTCTCTGTGCCGAGCACCAGGATAAGAAAATCTTCCACGTTCTGTGGTAGATCTTAGCAGACGTGGGCTTCCTAGCCTGTCTCATGGTGGCCACGACCCCTTGAGATAATCCTGAAGATGCTAGTATCCAGGACTCAATGGCCACACAGTCAGGTTAAGGGCCGCAGAATTCAGATGGAAAAACGGCCCTTGTGACAGTAAGTCTGGCCGGTCTGGTAGCGCCCACGGTTGGCCGACCGTGAGATGCCACAGATCCGGATACCACGACCTTCTCGGCCAGTCTGGGGCGACGAGCAGGACGCGGCTGCAATCGGATCTGATCTTGCGTAGCACTCTGGGCAAGAGTGCCAGAGGGGGAAACACATAGGGCAGTTGGAACTGCGACCAATCTTGCACTAAGGCGTCTGCCGCCAGAGCTCTGTGATCGCGAGACCTTGCCATGAACGTTGGGACCTTGTTGTTGTGCCGGGACGCCATTAGGTCGACGTCCGGCCTTCCCCAGCGGCGACAGATTTCCTGAAACACGTCCGGGTGAAGGGACCATTCCCCTGCGTCCATACCCTGGCGACTGAGGAAGTCCGCTTCCCAGTTTTCTACGCCGGGGATGTGAACTGCGGAGATGGTGGAGGCCGTGGCCTCCACCCACATCAGAATCCGTCGGACTTCCTGGAAGGCTTGCCGACTGCGTGTCCTGCCTTGGTGATTGATGTATGCCACCGCTGTGGAGTTGTCCGACTGAATTCGGATCTGCTTTCCCTCCAGCCACTGCTGGAAGGCTTGTAGGGCAAGATACACTGCCCTGATTTCCAGAACATTGATCTGAAGGGTGGACTCCTGCTGAGTCCACGTACCCTGAGCCCTGTGGTGGAGAAAAACTGCTCCCCACCCTGACAGACTCGCGTCTGTCGTGACCACCGCCCAGGATGGGGGTAGGAAGGACCTTCCCTGTGATAATGAGGTGGGAAGAAGCCACCATTGAAGAGAGTCCTTGGTCGTCTGGGAAAGGGAGACTTTCTTGTCTAAGGACGTCGACTTCCCGTCCCATTGGCGGAGAATGTCCCATTGAAGTGGGCGCAGATGAAACTGCGCAAACGGGACTGCCTCCATTGCTGCCACCATCTTCCCCAGGAAGTGCATGAGGCGTCTTAAGGGGTGCGACTGGTCTTGAAGGAGAGACTGCACCCCTGTCTGTAGTGAACGCTGCTTGTCCATCGGAAGCTTCACTGTCGCTGAGAGAGTATGAAACTCCATGCCAAGATACGTCAGTGATTGGGTCGGTGACAGGTTTGACTTTGGGAAGTTGATGATCCATCCGAACGCCTGGAGAGTCTCCAGCGCAACGTTCAGGCTGTGTTGGCATGCCTCTTGAGAGGGTGCCTTGACAAGCAGATCGTCCAAGTAAGGGATCACCGAGTGTCCCTGAGAGTGCAAGACTGCTACCACTGCTGCCATGACCTTGGTGAAAACCCGTGGGGCTGTCGCCAGACCAAATGGCAGGGCTACGAACTGAAGGTGTTCGTCTCCTATAACGAAGCGTAGAAAACGCTGGTGCTCTGGAGCAATCGGCACGTGGAGATAAGCATCTTTGATGTCTATTGATGCTAGGAAATCTCCTTGAGACATCGAGGCAATGATGGAGCGGAGGGATTCCATCCGGAACCGCCTGGTTTTCACGTGCTTGTTGAGCAGTTTTAGGTCCAGAACAGGACGGAAAGAGCCGTCCTTTTTTGGCACCACAAACAGATTGGAGTAAAAACCTTGACCTCGTTCCTGAAGAGGAACAGGGATCACCACTCCCTCTGCCCTTAGCGAGCACACCGCTTGCAGAAGAGCATCGGTTCGGTCGGGATGTGGGGAGGTTCTGAAGAACCGAGGCGGGGGACGAGAACTGAATTCTATCCGGTACCCGTGAGACAAAATGTCTGTTACCCACCGGTCTTTGACCTGTGGCAGCCAAATGCCGCAAAAGCGGGAGAGCCTGCCACCGACCGAGGATGCGGAGAGAGGAGGCCGAAAGTCATGAGGCAGCCGGCTTGGAAGCGGTTCCTCCGGCTGCTTTCTTTGGGCGTGAGTGAGTCCGCCAGGAATCTGAGCTCCTCTGCTCCTTCTGAGTCCTTTTGGACGAGGAGAATTGGGTCCTGCCCGAACCTCGAAAGGACCGAAACCTCGACTGTCCCTTCCTTGTCCCTGACGGCACCCTAGCTCCGTATCCAGCAGGATCTCCGGGTCTGTGGATGGAGCCCGGCCTCAGAGTCTGGAGGCCGGTAAGATCCCACTTCACCAGAGCCCTTCAGGGGGATGGGGAAGGAAAACAGCATGTGGGCTCCAGCCTCCGTACCCGCAATGGGTACCTCAACCTTAACAAACACCGCCGACAAAAGTGGGGTGAGAAGGGAGCATGCTGGGGGCCCTAGTATGGGCCCTCTTTTCTTCCATCCGACATAGTCAGCAGCTACTGCTGACTAAACAGTGGAGCTATGCGTGGATGTCTGACCTCCTTCGCACAAAGCATAAAACTGAGCAAGCCCGTGATCCCACGGGGGGTGTATAGCCAGAAGGGGAGGGGCCTTGCACTTTTTAGTGTAGTGCTTTGTGTGGCCTCCGGAGGCAGTAGCTATACACCCAATCGTCTGGGTCTCCCAATGGAGCGCCGAAGAAAACAATATATAACCCTAAAGACATTGCGAATACCTAAATATTACTCCTCACTCTATAACCTCAAGACCCCAAAACTGAACTAATCAATAACTTCCTGAAGAGTGTACCCCTACCACAAATCCCAGAGGACAAATTTACCGCAATAAACCAACCCATAACCAAATAGAAATCCAACGAGTCATCCAAACAACTACAAATAACAAATCCCCAGGACCGGACGTAACCAATGAATATCTCAAGACGTTCCACCAAATCCTGTCCCCACACCTATTACAGGCAAAATACGAGACGAAATGTTACAGGCGGCCATAGTCCCCCTCCCCAAACCAGGCAAAACGCCCGATCAACCAAATAACTTCAGGCCAATATCCCTACCAAATACTGACCTCAAACTAGACTCCGAAATCAGTAATTATAAAAATAGAAATGTGCATGGTCTCTGCTGCATTGGTTGTTCCAAACTTTGGGAATTCTTCAGTGACCAGGTCTATTCTCCCGCAATCTCCCCATCAGGTTCCCAACGAAAACACTAAAAGACATTCAAGCGATGCTCCTAAATACATTTGTCAGGGGAAACCACCCCGAGTCCAGGTGGACACACTCTACACCCCTATGAGTAAGGGAGGCCTGGGATGTCCCTCAGTGGTCTTCTACTACAGAGCCGCATTACTCCATCAATTACCATTCATGTGGAACAATGATGATGGCCGGCATTGGATAACAACTGAAAAACATCTGATGGGAACCATTTCTACCCCATCTCTTCCTCCACTTGCTCCCCTGACCAGTCATCTTGATCTTGGCTCCTCCATCACTATAGACTTGTCTGCTTTGTTTTCGGCTGTAGGTTACCAACCATTGGATTCCTCTGATTAATGAGCGGATGGACAAGGACAGCAGGTGATGCGGGGGGGCTCTGTAAGCCAGTGTGGATATATGGGGTTCCTTCTCTGCAGTAATACCTTGTGCCTCCTGTGATAGGATCCCTCTCATTCTGGTGGGGAACAAGTCAGACCTGCTGGATTATAGCAGCATGGAGACCGTCCTCCCAATAATGAACCAGTACTCTGAGATAGAGACCTGTGTGGAGGTAAGATGGTGGTGGGAGCAATACACTGAATTAGGGGATTATTAAAATAGTGGTCATGGGTGCTACACGTTCCCACTCGCCC
>NW_027444874.1:0-14170 GCF_048569485.1 Anomaloglossus baeobatrachus | reverse complement strand
ACTTGTTCATCTTCGCTCCTTTTAAAAACAATGTAAGCAAGGGTTACTCCAAGCGGAGTCTCCCTTTTTTCCAAAAATTGTGCCCCACACACACCCACCCATTCAGTGGCAGCACTTGTGCCCTAGTTGTACACTTCACAGCTAGATTTGCATCAAGCACATTCCAAATCCACAAGCATTTACTCTCCCCAGGATGACACAGGGGTAGTAAATTCCTTCTGGATCCATGACTTGTTCATTTTGATGAACGTCAGTCTGTCCACATTGTCACTGGACAGACGCGTTCGCTTATCTGTCAGCACACACCCAGCAGCACTGAAGACACGTTCAGAGACAACGCTGGCAGCTGGACACGACAAAATCTCCAAGGCGTAACTGGATAGCTCTGGCCATTTTTCTAGATTTGAAGCCCAAAATGAGCAAGGCTCCATTTGCAAAGTCATGGCATCGATGTTCATTTGTAGATACTCCTGTATCATCCTCTCCAGCCATTGACTATGTGTCTGACTTGTTGTCTCTGGTGGCCTTGCAAAGGAGGGTCTAAAAAAATTATGAAAAGATTCCATAAAATTGCTGTTACCAGCACCAGATACGGTCCTACTGGTACGGGTAGACTGTTGAAGATGACGAGACCGTCCCATGTTTGTCAAGTTACAACTGGGAGATTCACTCCCTGCACCTGCATGGTTGTTTGGTGGAAAAGCCGATCTAAGATCGAGTAACAGCTTCTGCTGATACTCCTGCATACGTGCGTCACTTTCTATGGCTGGAATTATGTCACAAAATTTGGACTTGTACCGGGGATCTAATAGTGTGGCAAGCCAGTAGTCATCATCACTTCTAATTTTGACAATACGAGGGTCATGTTGGAGGTAGTGCAACAAGAAGGCACTCATGTGTCTTGCGCAGCCATGCGGACCAAGTCCACGCTGTGTTTGTGGCATAGAGGTGCTAACCGTTCTTTCTTTTTCTGACATCTCCCCCCAACCTCTTTCAACTGAAATTTGACCAAGGTCTCCCTCATCTGCTGAGTCTTCCATGTCCATGGACAGTTCGTCCTCCATTTCTTCATGTTCTCCTGCACCTTCCTCAACATCTCGCCTGCTACCATGCGCCCTTGTTGATCCCTGTCCCCCATGGTCCCATGCCTGGCGCCTTGGTGATGATGAACGTCTGGACCTTGGTGATGTTGTTGTGTCTTGCGCATATGAATCCTCCTGTAGTTCATCCCCTTCCTGTTGTCCCACCCCCTGACTCCGAATAGTGTTTAGCGTGTGCTCCAGCATGTAAATGACTGGAATCGTCATGCTGATAATGGCATTGTCAGCGCTAAACATATTCGTCGCCATGTCGAAACTGTGCAGAAGGGTGCATAGGTCCTTGATCTGAGACCACTCCATCAGGGTGATCTGCCCCACCTCTGCATCTCGTTGGCCCAGGCTATACGTCATGACGTATTGCACCAGGGCTCGGCGGTGCTGCCACAGTCGCTGTAACATGTGGAGAGTTGAATTCCAGCGTGTCGCCACATCGCATTTCAGGCGATGAACCGGCAGGCCGAAAGACTTCTGGAGCGATGCAAGTCGCTCAGCTGCGGCGCTTGAACGGCGGAAGTGAGCAGACAGTTTTCGTGCCCTGTTCAGAAGGCCATCTAGGCCGGGATAGTGTGTTAAAAATTGCTGGACGACAAGGTTCAACACGTGAGCCATACAAGGTACGTGTGTCACCTTGCCCAGGCGAAGGGCCGCACCCAGGTTTGCAGCATTGTCGCACACGGCCTTACCAGGCTGCAGGTTGAGTGGAGACAACCATTTATTAAACTCGGACCGCAGAGCTGACCACAACTCCTCAGCTGTGTGACTCTTATTCCCAAGACATGTCAAGCTAAAGACCGCCTGATGCCGTTGCGCTCTGCTGCCAGCATAGTAATGAGGGGTGCGTGATTCCTTCTGCGCAGTGAGAACGCTGGTGGCCTGACCAGGCAGGCTTGGGGCGGAGGTGGAGGACCCAGATGAGGTGGAGGATGCAGAAGCAGTGGCGGAACTTGGACAGACAGAGGATTGACACACAAGTCGTGGGGACGGCAAGACTTGTGCAGCAGACCCTTCACCATCTATCACCATAGTTACCCAGTGCCCAGTCAGCGACATGTAACGTCCCTGTCCATGCTTACTGGTCCAAGTATCGGTGGTGAAATGCACCCGTTCACACACAGAGTTTCTCAAGGAAGCGGTGATGTTGTGTGCGACATGCTGGTGTAGCGCGGGCACACCTTTCTTAGAGAAGTAGTGGCGACTAGGCATCTGGTACTGGGGCACAGCGACAGACATAATGTCTCTAAAATCCTGTGTGTCCACTAGGCGGAAAGGCAGCATTTCGGTAGCCAACAGCTTACAGAGGGATAGAGTCAACCTCTTAGCTTTGTCATGGGTCGCAGGAAGTGGCCTTTTATTTGACCACATCTGAGGGACAGAGATCTGGCTGCTGTGTGTAGACGGTGTTGAGTAGGGTGTCCCTGGAAAAATGCAGGTTTGTGAGGAAAGTGCAGGCGGAGACATGATGTTGCCTTCATCCAACGTTGGTGCTATCGATGTCTGAGAGAGCTGTACACACTCACTTGTTTCCCCTTCCAAACCAACTGACGACCTACCAAGCAAACTGCCTGTTGCGGTTACAGTGGTGGAAGTTGTGGGTGGAAAAACAGGTGTGACAGCTGTCCCCACAGTCCTAGAAGATGACGAGCGCGCGGATGTACTGGAAGGGGCAGGAGGTGGATGGTTCGCTCCGCTAGGCCGCATTGCAGCACGGTGAGCTTCCCACCGGGCCATATGATATTTATTCATGTGACGATTCATGGAAGAAGTTGTCAAACTGCTGAGGTTATACCTCTACTAAGAGAACCATGACAAATTTTACAGATCACATAATTTGGGCGATCTTTTTCTATGTCAAAAAAGGACCAGGCTAGGCAAGGCTTAGAGGCCATGCGACCTGTTGATCCACCCCGAATAATGCTCAGAGGCAGAGTGGTGGCTGAGGATGCAGTTGTAGACGTGCTACCAGTACTCCGACTGTGTCCAGGAAGGCGCAAGGTAACTTCGTCATCAGTTGCATCCTCCTCCACCACCTCTGTTGACCTCCTCGAGTGCCTGACTGTGGGTTGACAGTAGGTGGGATCTAGAACTTCATCATCAATTGTTGTGTTTGCACTCCCCTCCCCCTCAGACCGAGCCTCTTCTTGCCCTGACCGAATATTTAAGTTGTCATCCCAATCGGGTATCTGCATCTCATCTTCATCAGTATGTTCCTCATTGTCTATAACCACAGGTGTTACAGTTTGTGACAAAGGGTCAACATTATGCTCAGAAACTTGGTCCTCATGGCCTGAATCAGAGTCACAAAGGTTCTGGGCATCACTGCAGACCATTTCCTGTTCTGTACTCACTGTAGCTTGGGAGCAGACCTCTGATTCCCAGGCTATAGTGTGACTGAACAGCTCTGCAGACTCAGCCATCTCAGTTCCACCATACTGTGCAGGGCTGATGGAGACTTCAGAGCTGGGAGAAAGCAAGTTTGATTGGGATGACAACTCAGAGGACTGGTGTTTTTTGGATGCAGTACTTGAAGTGGCTGAGAGGGCACTTGTTGGACCACTTGAGATCCATTCAAGCATTTTCCTTTTTTGGCCATCATCTACCTTTGTTCCTGTTGTTCGTGTCCGTAAAAAAGGGAGCACATCGGATTGTCCACGGTAAGTAGTAGACATCTTACTTTTGCTGGTAGATGGTCTATCTTCAGCAGATGATAATGGAGCTTTGCCACCTTCCCCACGGACAAACCCTTTTTTTCCTTTTCCACCACGCCTCTTCCCCTTTCCACCAGCATCTGTCATTTTGCCACTCATGTTGATTGCGACAAGATTGTGCACTGAAAATGTGGTAGTAAAAATTGAGAGGTGGTGTAGATTGCAGCGGTGGTCTAGCTTTATTAACAGCAGAATAATAAAGAATAAATATCCCTGACAATGCAACTACGGCCCTTAAACTGGCAGCATCAATTGCTAGTATAATGGCTTAGTTATAATGAGTTGGAGTGTGCAATGCAGGCAGAGGTGCTGCAAATGTCTTTGCACTAGTGTGACTAGACAAAAGTCCAATAGCCACGTTTAGGATGCCACTAGGTACACTGAGTGTTTGCTAGTATAATGGCTTAGTTATAATGAGTTGGAGTGTGCAATGCAGGTAGAGGTGCTGCAAATGTCTTTGCACTAGTGTGACTAGACAAAAGTCCAATAGCCACGTTTAGGATGCCACTAGATACACTGAGTGTTTGCTAGTATAATGGCTTAGTTATAATGAGTTGGAGTGTGCAATGCAGGCAGAGGTGCTGCAAATGTCTTTGCACTAGTGTGACTAGACAAAAGTCCAATAGCCACGTTTAGGATGCCACTAGGTACACTGAGTGTTTGCTAGTATAATGGCTTAGTTATAATGAGTTGGAGTGTGCAATGCAGGTAGAGGTGCTGCAAATGTCTTTGCACTAGTGGGACTATAGCAAAGTCCAATAGCCACGTTTAGGATGCCACTAGGTACACTGAGTGTTTGCTAGTATAATGGCTTAGTTATAATGAGTTAGAGTGTGCAATGCAGGTAGAGGTGCTGCAAATGTCTTTGCACTAGTGGGACTATAGCAAAGTCCAATAGCCACGTTTAGGATGCCACTAGGTACACTGAGTGTTTGCTAGTATAATGGCTTAGTTATAATGAGTTGGAGTGTGCAATGCAGGTAGAGGTGCTGCAAATGTCTTTGCACTAGTGGGACTATAGCGAAGTCCAATAGCCACGTTTAGGATGCCACTAGGTACACTGAGTGTTTGCTAGTATAATGTCTTAGTTATAATGAGTTGGAGTGTGCAATGCAGGTAGAGGTGCTGCAAATGTCTTTGCACTAGTGGGACTATAGCAAAGTCCAATAGCCACGTTTAGGATGCCACTAGGTACACTGAGTGTTTGCTAGTATAATGGCTTAGTTATAATGAGTTGGAGTGTGCAATGCAGGCAGAGGTGCTGCAAATGTCTTTGCACTAGTGTGACTAGACAAAAGTCCAATAGCCACGTTTAGGATGCCACTAGGTACACTTAGTGTTTGCTAGTATAATGGCTTAGTTATAATGAGTTGGAGTGTGCAGAGGACAGGAGGGTACAGTGCCAGGATTGTGGGGCTCTGGGTAGAGGAAAGGAAGCCTGCCTTTCTATTCCCTCCTAATGGGGAAATGCAGCGACGAAATCCCTGACCTTAGCTACACAGACGCTGTCGCTGTTTTCAGGACCTGTCACCTATGGCTCTGACCCTGCCGGTACGAGCCCTTAAAAGGACTGATGGAAAGTGCTATCCCTATGCTGTCCAGCGCTGTGTATGGAGCGCATACAGCTGTATCAGCGATAGGACTCAGGACGGAGCTGCGCCAGTGATGTCTGACACCAAGGACGCAGAAGAGATAATGGCGTCCTGGAGGAAAATGTCCGGTTTTATAATGCAGGGACATGGACATCCTATCACACATGCCGTTGCTTCTCTGGCTAAAAGTCCACTTAGCTGTGTGTGTGTCTGGGATTGGCTGACATGCTGGCCCGCCCCACAAGACGTGCGCGCTTAGGGAAGGAAGACAAGGAAAAAAAAAAAAAAAAAATGGCGATCGCCATTATACAAACAGGAGTGATCTGAAGGCGCTGTTCACGCACGCTATACACTGAAATGTCATAATAGTGTGAGTCACAGATTGACTTACACTATTACAGCGGAAAGCCAGCTAGGAATTAGCTGTTTTTTTGCTGCTAGAACAGTTCTCGAACGTTTCTAGAACTATCGAGCTTTTGCAAAAAGCTCGAGTTCTAGTTCGATCTAGAACAGGCCCCAAAATCACTCGAGCCTAGAACTGGAGAACCTCGAACCGCGAACCGCGCTCAACTCTAGTCTTTACCTACATGTGCTCATTCTGTAGGCACATTATATCCATATTTGTATAGTTTGTTTGGCATGTATTAATACGCCTGACTCATTTTGAGCTACACTGGAGACTCACAAACAGGATAGTGTAGTTTTTTGGCCTTCTGAACCATTCATTGCAGTTTTCTAGTAATGTCAGCATGTGTATATGTGGCCTGCAAAGCATTTTATGCATGTCCAAAAGGCATTTCAGGGTGGTCAAGCAACAATTAAACATGTTTTTGTTTTTTTTTTTTGTTTTCAATTTTGTATTTTTTCTAGTGTAAATGTGCTGTGAAATGTCTATACATTTTGAGTTGTATTTTCATGTTTGGTTTATTATGCATGTCCCTTGGTGTCACCATGTCTGGAATGGTAACAGTAATGTGTAGTGTGTAATGGGAAATATTTGTAGAACATATAGCACTTCATGGGTTAGTAGTCATTTTGCTTCTCATGGCTTACTGAAGGTTTTTTTTTTTTATTTTTGTAACTTTAAAAGGAGATAAATGATTATACAGTGGTTAAATCTTTTTACTGGACATCTTTTTTCTTTGTCATGCTTATTGTGTCATTATGTCACTATATGAGCGTCATGGGTTGTTGTTTTCATACACATGGATGTGTGTTCCAATTTTTTTCAATTGCTGCAATACAAGAATAATGTTTTGTTTTTTTAATCTTCAATTGTTATAATTTGTGACCTTATTTTACAATTTTTTGTTTTTAAACAGTGGATCTTGTAAAACGGCGATGGCGCTCAGCCCGTGACCAGTTCAGAAGAGAAAATAACCCAGTGGCGACCACAGCTGCCGCAGCAAAAAAGAAAAAATATATCCATTATGAAAAACTGAGCTTCCTCATGCCTATTATGGAAGTACCAAAGTAAGTTTAAACCATTACATCACATGGCGTTTTTTTTAAATGCACACATTAATTTATTTTTTTTTTCTTTTATCAAAGTACAGAGGATAATCTAGAAGATAGTGAGGAAGCCCAGTCAGCAGTATTAACAGCGACCTCTGCTTCCGAGATGGAGCCTACCTCATATCAACCACCAACAATCCCCAACACCAGCCAGCCAGACGCAGAAGAAATGTCCTCTGATTTGGGTTTGGGAACAAGTCAATCCACTAATGTAATTGCAGGCCAGTCTACAGGGCACCAAAGTGGCCCTTCACTAGTTCTTGCAGAGAGTAGTCCACAGCAACATGCAGGCACACAGCCAAGAATAACAACTAATACCATGCGCACAGTAGCCCAATCTTTCCATGGTCGCAGACATAGGCGTTAGGAAGATTTACGTTCCTTGCCAGATATCATTCATACCAGAATAATACACATGATGAATTCACTGATACCAGAGAGTGATGGAGAGAGATTTTGCCGCTCCCTTTCTCCCTCTCTTGCATTGGTTGCACCTGATAGGCAGGACAGATTGAGGGCGTCCTTAATAACACGAGTATCTGCTACCCAACGTGAGCCAGAACCCATATATTGTTTTGAAGTGATAGAGCAATGGAGAGCTAATCCACGTGGTCCAAACACAAACACAACACGACAAACTGTGGAAACCCAAACTGATGAACATTACTCTAATTTTCAACTAAATCCTGTAGTGCAACAAACACATATACAGTGTCCATCTTCTTCTATGGGAACTGATGTAAAAATTAGGCCAACAGTTATCCCACACCAAACAGGTACATTAATGACACAAAGGCCATCTCAACAGCCATCATTTGTCCCACAAGTACCGTCCCCAACAGACACCAATGCCAACCTCTTTTAACTATCCTAGTATTGTTAGTAATGTTCATAGACTACCTCAAATGTTTCAACAACCAACATCCTACCATGTTCCTAATAATCCACAACAACAGTACTTTCAACAACAGACTTACCCAACTAACTTCACATACACACATACTCAGCCTCTTCCAACACATCAATATGTACCACCTACACTTGGTCTTCCATCTGCTCAAACAACTGCATCATTATTTGTTCCAAGTACAACAACTGTTACTAGTGGAAACACGGATCAGTCACTCACTACAACATCTAGTGTTGTGTAGCAAACATTTTCTGTAGGTGTCAATGCAATGGAGACTACACAGGAAAGCATCACTAGCCTAGAGGATTTAGTTGAATCATAATGTGATATTGTATGTATGATTTTACATTTTGGTATGTTTTCTAGGGTATTGCTGGTCGAAAAACATATCAAAATGTTACACATTACTTACTCTATATGCATGGGGTCATATTTGTGTTTTCCTTTCCAAAGATTCAATAGAACTTACTCTATCAATTCCAAAACATTACCTGCCTGTTAGAATGTTGCCTTGTTCTGGACATGTTGTTTGGACCATCCATTAGAAAAAACTGGGTTTAGGGAAAAAATGCATGCACATAAACTACTACACTAACATTCAGACACCTTTATTAATAAAAATCCACCCACTATGCAGTATCTGCATATGGTCTGGTCCCATACTTGTATTCCAATAGTGTCAAACAAATTATGTTTGCGTGACATTATTGCATAATAAAGTATGGTGTTTTGTATGGGCTAATGTCCCTGACAAAATTTAGTTAAAACAAAAATAGAATACAGGGTGTTTTGCAAAAGATAACAGACATACATAGGTTAAATAATAAATCTGGACTAATTTTGTTCAAAAACAATTTGCCATATTTTTATTAGTCATGTACATTCAGTTGTACTGTTACTTGCAAATCAAAAATTCCTGATTTTATAGCAATAAAGTTAAATCACAATAGCTTATTGTGACCACAAACACAACCAACCAACAAAAATACCACAAATTATACCCATGTATGGTCATTTTCTCTTTTGTATTGCATATGTGTTTGTGATTATGTAACCAAGTGATAAAAAACTCTAACAATGTCAAATTTATACATGACTATGGCGATTTAAACTAAAATAATCTTTAAACTGATTCCTCACTTGTAGACCAGAAGTGGACACATTAGTTCTAACACTACCATTCTCTACAAATGGTGCATTTAAAGCTGGCAACTCCTCAATGTCTTAGTTATTGCTTTCATGTAATCTACAGTAATTATGTAACACTACTGTAGCTTTAATGACAGCCTTGATGGTGGTTGGTTGGAGTTGGATCGTGGTTTGATAAATGCGCCATCTTGAGGCCAAACTGCCAAAGGCACGTTCAACATAGCAACGTGCTCTGGCCAATTTGCTATTAAATAGGGCTTTTGATCTGTCCAGCCCCCTTCTGGGATATGGACGCATCAAATGCCTAGACAATGCAAACCCCTGATCTGCAACCATGACAAAAGGAACAATAGGGCCATCAGTACCAGGCAATGGTCTTGGTGCAGGCAAACTTAAACTATCAGACATTAATCGTCTTGCTAAACGTGAGCTCCTGAAAATGCGTGCATCTGAGGCACTGCCATAGGCCCCAATATCAGCAAATAAAAAGCAGTAGTTTGTATCTACCATGGCCAAAATAACTACAGAAAAAAACTTATGATAATTAAAATATCTTGAAGCAGAGTTAGGTGGTTTCTTCACTCTAATGTGCTTTCCGTCAATGGCGCCAATACAATTAGGGAAAGCTGTTTTCACCAAAAATTCATCTGAAATGTGTATCCATTCCTGTGTTGAAGGCAGCTGCATGACAAGATGCCTAAGAGTCTCCCATAGCACAGTGCCGGTATGCAGGATAATCTTGCCAATTGTCGACCTTCCGAATAAAAATTCGAAATGTAGACTGCTGATGGATTGCCCAGTTGCAAGGTAACTGAAATAGAAAAAAAAAATAACATTACTTTGACTATTCAAGTTGTATTTCAAAACAAAAATTTGTGTCATCCAATGACTGGTGAAATACTGTGTATGACTATTATTTTATTGCTTTTGTTGGAAAAAATTATGTGTTGAAATTTACTTTCCATATTGGAAAAATAGTTATTTTTCTGTTTAATAAACAAGCTTGTTTGATTTATGACTCTTGTTTCTTTAATTTTAATAGAGATAGAATGGTAGATGTGAGCACTCAGATCTTATTTTGAGATTGCAATGAGGTTATGTGATCTATCTAAGTTTTCAACAAATACCTAAATTTAAAATTACATAATTTAAACAAAATGATGCCTTTGAGATTTAACATGTATTTCAAAATAACAGATAAAGCATGAGTATACATGACAACACCTACCGTAAAGTCACCAACAGTCGTTCCTCAGGGGAGATGCTGAGGCGCATACAGGTGTCCTGATGCTTCAAACGATGGTACACAAGGCCAAGGATGTTGTCAAATGAATTCATGGTGAGATGGCAGTAGGCTTGGAATTTTGGTGGAAATTTCCGCATTTCGCCATAGAGAATATTAAAATGCCCATGTGTTTTCCTGAACTTCACAAGAGGGTGAATCCACATCCTTCTCTCCATTGGTGGCTCTTCTTCAATCATATGTCGCCTAACCCCAAATCTCCTAGATATCAACCAGAGCAAAAACATGGTTGCTTCATTGGAGAGAGACATTTTGGAGTGTGTCTAATGTGAGAATGAGCTCAGAATCCATGTTTTTTAAGGTTCTTTTAAGCAAACTAACCAAATTGGGTAGTTAATTGACCAATTTAACACACCAGGAGCACATTATGATGGGCTAACAAGGTTATTTGTGTGAAATTATGGATCTTAAAAAACGGACTGCACACGTGCGTATCTTATGTCAATATGGACATTCCACACGCACACACGGCTCGCATACGCCATCACACAGATGCCATACGTACCGGAGAAACTCCCCTAAAAAACGGAACACGGACCCGAAAAGCGGACCGTAAGACACGTACGTTTTTTTGCGTTAGTGTGTTTTAGGCCTGTGGCAGTGTGATAAAAAAACATCTTTTTTACAGTGTTCACCAGACAGACTAAACAATGTGACCGTTTTATAGCTTAGGTTTTTCTTTATTCAAGAATACAAATCATGTGTACCTTATTTAATTATTCGTACATGAAAAGGTCCTTTTTAAAGGAGAAAAAAATCGTCCGTAATTTTTTTGTGCTTTATTATTTACAAAATGTATTGATTTGTTCTTTTTTTACTTTTTTACTAAAGGCAGCGTTACACGCTACGATTTATCTGACGATATGGCGTCGGGGTCACGGTTTTCGTGACGCACTTCCGTCATCGTTAGCGACATCGTTGCGTGTGACACCTACGTGCGACTCCGAACTATCGCAAATAGGGTGAAAATCGTTGATCGCTGACACGTCGTTCAGTTTCAAAATATTGTTTGTCGTTTGGAATGCAGCAGACATATTGCTACGTTTGACACCCTGCCAACGACGAACAACATCCACACGACCGCCTTGGTCAAACAATATATCGCTGAATGATGTAGCGTCGTTTGTGAGATGTGTAGGCGTGACCGCTAATAAATGACCTATGTGCGATCTCGGCAAATCGTAACAACGATCTGGGCGTGTCACATTGCTAACGAGATCGCTAGCGATATCGTTGTATGTAAAGCAGCCTTAAGACCTACTACTTACACACTAAACAGAGGGATTGCTTTTCTAGGAGACTGCAAAACGTATGTATTACAGGTTATTAGACCTGTTAGTTTTACATTGACTCACATGGCCTGTTAGACCCTACTTATGGTTGCAGGTGGGGTAGGGGGAAGGGATGAAGAGGCAGGCACAACTGATATTGTGTCGCCCAGGGTTATGGGGTAATCGGTCCCGGGCAGTGTTTAACTGGGGAATGTCACTTTGTTGGTCGTTGCCCAGTTCCATTCCCTGGGTGCTTTTTGAAAAGGGGCTAATTACAGGGGATTGTTGAATAAAGTTTATACATGAAGCCACTTGCGGTTTTGCGGCTATGTGCATGAAGCCACCACTGCACAATGTTTACTACTGGGGCTGGTGGTAAGGCCCTGTCACACACAGAGATAAATCTGTGGTTGCAGTGAAATTGTGGACAATCAGTGCCAGGTTTGTGGCTGTGTACAAATGGAACAATATGTCCATGATTTCCCTGCAACCACAGATCTGCCAAAGATTTATCTCTGTGTGTGATGGGGCCTTTAGTGGCAGCCTGGATGTTAGACCCTCCACTAGCAGGGCCGGGCCCCAGAGGGTAGGTGATGTGACGGGTGTCGAAAGAAGGTAGGCCACACAAGGGTTTCAGTGCAACTGGTTCTTTACTCACTTTCTGGTGGTAACTGGTCACCCGAGGCTGATTGGTCTTAACCGCAGGTCCCATTAGTCCCAGTGCCGGTTTTGTGACCTGGTGGCTTCTTTCCCCTGCACCTGTCTTTGGTTGGTGGGTCCCCGTGGCATAGAGTGGCTGGGGGTCCCATCCTGTTGTCTGCTTCAGCAGTCCATATGACTGTAGTGTGAACCTTGTGGGGTTGGAGTCTCTGGTCCTCTCCCTGGTTCTCCCTTTGCTACTGAGTCCCGAACTTCAAGGTCAGTGAGGTCCTTGATGGTCCCCTCACTGTGCAGATTTTATCAGGTCTGCCTGGAGCTTTTGCCTGACCTAGGATTCTGTACCCCGTTGGTGAGTAATTCCGGGAGTACTCCACCATACTCCACTGGCAACTAACTGCCTGGGCCCTCAGGTCACTGTTCACTCTGGTCAGTCCATTTGCTCACTTTCACTGTCAAACTCTTTTTGCCTCCACTGTCTAACTGTCCAATGTTTGCCCCTCCCACTGGTTGTCTAGTGGACTGGAGTGTCTCCACCTCTAGGCGGCCATCCATTGGTCCGACCCTAGCCTTGTACCAATCTATGGGGGATGATTGGGGAAAACAGGGATTACCTGGAGTGTTTGTGTGTTACCGGCATTGGTTTTCCGGGTCCCTAGGGGGTAGGCCCTGCATCCTGGTGGGGATGCAGTACTTCGTAGCTCCCTGATGGCTTCAGGGGTGCTAAAATATAGTATCTGATCATTTCTATTAAAATCAAAAAAGGTCCGTGGAGCTTCTGTTAGGAGTCTCTACACAGAAAATAGCCAGATATCCCTCCGGGAAGGACCCAGCCAAGGATTGGCTCTGTTTAAGAAGACCACCATAACCACCATATTAAGTGGCCCATTTAGACTAACAAGCCTTTTCATATGACCCAGGATATATGCCAGATCAGAATCCCAATTTGCAGACACGGTGTTTTGGGGTGATTGCCCCTCGTCAGTGCAAAGTGTGGGTAACTGATCTGGCCTATGAGAAGCTAATGGGGGACCATGGGGGAAGACTATTCTCCTTATGGAGACCTGACAAACCAGTCCGGCTGTCAGTGGTAAGGGGACTTATAGCTGCAATGCCCCTCTGGGAATTATTCAATTTGTCTCTCCAGGAAAGGAGACAAACTCTAGCGCCACTGGAGAGACAATTTGAAATTGGGATTCTGATCTGGCATATATCCTAGGTCATATGAAAAGGCTTGTTAGAAGGCCACTTTTAACTTTTAGGATTGCTACTTCCAATAGGTGGCGCTAGAGTTTGTCTCCTTTCCTGGAGAGACAATTTGAATAATTCTGAGAGGGGCATTGCAGCTATAAGTTCCCTTACCACTGACAGCCGGACTGGTTTGTCAGGTCTCCATAAGGAGAATAGTCTTCCTCCTAATATATAACGCATGTATGCAAAATTAGGTAACTAAGAAAGTACCCATTCCCACCATCTACCATCATCTTGTGTAATGTGATTAATGTAGTATATTTATTTCTACTTGTGGGATTTATAAATTTAGCCACCAAACAAGACAATCAGCCTACTGCTTTAGCAGCATATGCTGCTACTGTGAGTGTTCCTACAATTATTAGGGATAATCCTAGTATCTATGATTTTGTTAACAATTTTACATCTTGTGTATATGATAAAGAGGTCACTCGCTATATTGTTACATCTCATATTATTTCCTGCACTCATACTTTTGAACTTTTCATTTGTATGAGAGCCACAAATAATAGCAATCTCCCCATGCCTTGTCTAATTCTTTATTTGTAATCGTTGACCTCTGCCTATTTTGCTTTTATCACAAGTTATCTGATAAATCAGCTGGTGTAATACTTTGAGTCCTTATGGTAATCATCTCTTTTGTTAGCGAATGTTCCCCAGTGCAGTTCATGCAGGCACAATACAGATTGGAGGTGAAGTTTTGGGTCACATCCTCTT
>NW_027444873.1:0-14211 GCF_048569485.1 Anomaloglossus baeobatrachus | reverse complement strand
CACACTGACCCGCTTATGCCACTCACACTGACCTGCTTATCTCCCTCACACTGACCCGCTTATCCTCCTCACACTGACCCGCTTATCTCCCTCACACTGACCCGCTTATCCCGCTCACACTGACCCGCTTATCTCCCTCACACTGACCCGCTTATGCCACTCACACTGACCTGCTTATCTCCCTCACACTGACCCGCTTATCTCCCTCACACTGACCCGCTCATCTCGCTCACACTGACCCGCTTATCTCCCTCACACTGACCCGCTTATGCCACTCACACTGACCCGCTTATGCCACTCACACTGACCCGCTTATCTCCCTCACACTGACCCGCTTATGCCACTCACACTGACCTGCTTATCTCCCTCACACTGACCCGCTTATCTCCCTCACACTGACCCGCTTATCTCCCTCACACTGACCCGCTTATGCCACTCACACTGACCTGCTTATCTCCCTCACACTGACCCGCTTATCTCCCTCACACTGACCCGCTCATCTCCCTCACACTGACCCGCTTATTTCCCTCACACTGACCCGCTTATCTCCCTCACACTGACCCGCTTATCTCCCTCACACTGACCCGCTTATGCCACTCACACTGACCTGCTTATCTCCCTCACACTGACCCGCTTATCTCCCTCACACTGACCCGCTTATCTCCCTCACACTGACCCGCTCATCTCGCTCACACTGACCCGCTTATCCCACTCACACTGACCTGCTTATCTCGCTCACACTGACCCGCTTATCCTCCTCATACTGACCCGCCTATTCCACTCACACTGACCCGCTTATCCCCCTCACACTGACCCGCGTATCCCGCTCACACTGACCCGCTTATCCTCCTCACACTGACCCGCTCATCTCGCTCACACTGACCCGCTTATCCCACTCACACTGACCCGCTTATCCCACTCACACTGACCCGCTTATCCCACTCACACTGACTCGCTTATCCTGCTCACACTGACCCGCTTATCCCACTCACACTGACTCGCTTATCCCGCTCACACTGACCCGCTTACCTCGCTCACACTGACCCGCTTATCCCACTCACACTGACTCGCTTATCTCCCTCACACTGACCCGCTTATCCCACTCACACTGACCCGCTTATCTCCCTCACACTGACCCGCTTATCCCACTCACACTGACCCGCTTATCTCGCTCACACTGACCCGCTTATCCTCCTCACACTGACCCGCTTATCTTCCTCACACTGACCCGCTTATCTCCCTCACACTGACCCGCTTATCTCCCTCACACTGACCCGCTTATCCCACTCACACTGACCCGCTTATCCCACTCACACTGACCCGCTTATCCCACTCACACTGACTCGCTTATCCCGCTCACACTGACCCGCTCATCTCCCTCACACTGACCCGCTCATCTCCCTCACACTGACCCGCTCATCTCCCTCACACTGACCCGCTCATCTCCCTCACACTGACCCGCTCATCTCCCTCACACTGACCCGCTCATCTCGCTCACACTGACCTGCTTATCTCCCTCACACTGACCCGCTTATCTCCCTCACACTAACCCGCTCATCCCGCTCACACTGACCTGCTTATCTCGCTCACACTGACCCGCTTATCCTCCTCACACTGACCCGCTTATCTTCCTCACACTGACCCGCTTATCCCACTCACACTGACCCGCTTATCTCCCTCACACTGACCCGCTTATCCCACTCACACTGACCCGCTTATCTCCCTCACACTGACTCGCTCATCTCCCTCACACTGACCCGCTCATCTCGCTCACACTGACCTGCTTATCTCCCTCACACTGACCCGCTTATCTCCCTCACACTGACCCGCTTATCCCGCTCACACTGACTCGCTTATCCTGCTCACACTGACCCACTCATCTCACTCACACTGACCCGCTTATCCTCCTCACACTGACCCGCTCATCTGGCTCACACTGACCCGCTCATCTGGCTCACACTGACCCGCTTATCCCGCTCACACTGACCCGCTTATCCCGCTTACACTGACCCGCTCATCTCGCTCACACTGACCCGCTCATCTCGCTCACACTGACCCGCTCATCCGGCTCACACTGACCCGCTCATCTCGCTCACACTGACCCGCTTATCCTCCTCACACTGACCCGCTTATCCTCCTCACATTGACCCGCTTATCTCGCTCACACTGACCCGCTTATCTCCCTCACACTGACCCGCTTATCCCCCTCACACTGACCCGCTTTTCCCGCTCACACTGACCCGCTCATCTCGCTCACACTGACCCGCTTATCCTCCTCACACTGACCCGCTGATCCCCCTCACACTGACCCGCTGATCCCCCTCACACTGACCCGCTTATCCCGCTCACACAGACCCGCTTATCCCCCTCACACAGACCCGCTTATCCCCCTCACACAGACCCGCTTATCCCCCTCACACAGACCCGCTTATCCCCCTCACACTGACCCGCTTATCCCGCTCACACTGACCGCTTATCCTCCTCACACTGACCCGCTTAACCTCCTCACACTGACCCGCTTAACCTCCTCACACTGACCCGCTTAACCTCCTCACACTGACCCGCTTATCCTCCTCACACTGACCCGCTTATCCCCCTCACACTGACCCGCTTATCCCCCTCACACTGACCCGCTTATCCCCCTCACACTGACCCGCTTATCCCCCTCACATTGACCCGCTTATCCTCCTCACACTGACCCGCTTATCCTCCTCACACTGACCCGCTTATCCTCCTCACACTGACCCGCTTATCCTCCTCACACTGACCCGCTTATCCTCCTCACACTGACCCGCTTATCCCCCTCACACTGACCCGCTTATCCTCCTCACACTGACCGGCTTATCCTCCTCACACTGACCCGCTTATCCTCCTCACACTGACCCGCTTATCCCCCTCACACTGACTGCTTATCTTCCTCACACTGACCCGCTTATCCTCCTCACACTGACCCGCTTATCCTCCTCACACTGACCCGCTTATCCTCCTCACACTGACCCGCTTATCCTCCTCACACTGACCCGCTTATCCTCCTCACGCTGACCCGCTTATCCTCCTCACGCTGACCCGCTTGTCTTCCTCACGCTGACCCGCTTGTCTTCCTCACGCTGACCCGCTTATCCCCCTCACGCTGACCCGCTTATCCCCCTCACGCTGACCCGCTTATCCCCCTCACGCTGACCCGCTTATCCCCCTCACGCTGACCCGCTTATCCCCCTCACGCTGACCCGCTTATCCCCCTCACGCTGACCCGCTTATCCCCCTCACGCTGACCCGCTTATCCCCCTCACGCTGACCCGCTTATCCCCCTCACGCTGACCCGCTTATCCCCCTCACGCTGACCCGCTTATCCCCCTCACACTGACCCGCTTATCCCCCTCACACTGACCCGCTTATCCTCCTCACACTGACCCGCTTATCCCGCTCACACTGACCCGCTTATCCCGCTCACACTGACCCGCTTATCCCGCTCACACTGACCCGCTTATCCCGCTCAGGCGCCATCCATGAAATCCATTGATCCTCGAGTCTAAGGGGTGCTTCACACATAGCGAGATCGCTACCGAAATCGCTGCTACGGCACGGTTTTGGTGACGCAACATTGACATCATTAGCGATCTCGCTGTGTGTGACACTGAGCAGCGATCTGGCCCCTGCTGCGAGATCGCTGCTCGTTACACACAGCCCTGGTTCGTTTTCTTCAAAGGCGCTCTCCCACTGTGACACACAGATCGCTGTGTGTGACAGTGAGAGAGCGACGAAATGAAGCGAGCAGGGAGCAGGAGCCGGCGTCTGGCAGCTGTGGTAAGCTGTAACCAGGGTAAACATCGGGTAACCAAGGTGGTTACCCGATATTTACCTTAGTTACCAACCTCCGCAGCTCTCACGCTGCCTGTGCTGCCGGCTCCGGCTCTCTACACGTGTAGCTGCAGTACACATCGGGTTAATTAACCCGATGTGTACTGTAGCTAGGAGAACAAGGAGCCAGCGCTAAGCAGTGTGCGCGGCTCCCTGCTCTCGCGGTTATGATCGCTGCTTCGGCTGCGGTGCTTGACAGCTAAGCAGCGATCATAACAGCGACTTACAAGGTCGCTGTTACGTCACAGAAAATGGTGACGTAACAGCGACCTCGTTGTCGCTGTCGCTTAGTGTGAACCAGCCCTAACCCATTGTGGACCTAGGAGAGCCATCATCAGGAGTAGGTCAACATCAGCCACCATGTGTGTTCTTGGAGAACTCAAATACCCAGGGGAGAGATACATAAAAGTGTACTAATTATCAGGTCTCACTGTTGTAATAACATGATATGGGTATATAGAATCCTGGTTGAGGGTGGATGGTAATACTTTTAGGTGGGGGGAGCCTCTTGTAGTGCTGTGAAGATCAAAAGAATCATAAATGCTAGGGTGATGGCTAAACCAGAGGTTAATGGATCCCCACCTAGACCTAGTGGGGACCAAGACTATTTCAGGTGACAGTATGGAACACTACATGGGCAAACAATAAGTATAAACAAAGGGCCAAGGTCCCATTCTCTGTACACTTGCACTTGTGGCTGTTACTACCCCAGAAGAGATTTCGGCACATTCTATTACCTTGTACCGATCTTCTTGGTCTGTGGAATTCCTTTATTGGTAAAACACCGTTACACTGAACCAGTTCGTAATATCACATCTACACCAATCATATACTCCAGTGCACCTTTGATCCTTTAGACAGATAAGGCAGACCTTTGTCACATTAATACCTTCTGTGCATGATTATTCTTTGCCAAATCCATAGATACGTCACTTGACATGTTCCCTGAGAAAGGCCGTTGCATCAGCCGATACGTTGGAACACGCATGTCCTTCAATTGATTTTCCTTCTTCAAAATAAAAAAGCATTACGGAAAAGAACATTACTTCTTTCCTTCATGTGTGCCAGAGTTTATCGCTATTAATTCCCTTGGGGAAGTGACCAGAAGTGTATACAGGAACTGTGCAGCGTTTCCAACAAAAGGCCTAAATGCACGGCGGCCAGGGACCAGAGGGGGCAGTCCAGGACTGGAGTCCGAGATATAGCGGCACCAAGGTGGAGGCACAGATGACACGACACCGAAGAGTAGGTTTGGACGAGTAGGCACTGTGGTGGAGGCGTAGGTGACATGACAATCAGGAGATGGCTCAGACAGACGGTGCTGCGATCAAGCCACTGACGTGACGGCACACAGTCGATGAAGGTGATGACACGCTAGGACAAGGCAGCCGTTAGTAACTTGACACAGGTACAGGGATTAGACACAATAACAACTGGGGACCTGAGACTAAGCAACACGCTACTGGCAACGTTGCTCAGGCGCCTCCTGTTAGGGGAGGCAAACTAAAAAATACCCTTTAGGTAACAGGTGACCTCTGAGGTCACTTCCAGGTAATGGGACTCTACCACTTTAAAAAAGGGGACGTGGCCGCTTGCGCACCCTATGGTCACTTACTGAAGACCTGCGTGTGGCCTGGAAGCAGGAAGGAGCTGCAGCAGACTCTGGAGCAGGACCTGAATTAGGAGAGGAGGCTGCAGAGTCACGGGGCAGGTGAGAGGAAGGCCGCCGCCGCCGGAGGCTGGGAATGGGAGCACGCGTGGGAGCCCCACTGGAACCTGGCAGGTGAGAGGAGGAGCGCCCCCCCCCGCGACCTGGTGGGGGTGGGTGTTATATATATACACACACACATATATTGAGTGTGGGGTAACCTCAAATACGTAGGTTCTCAACCAGGAAGAGAACACTGACAAATATACAAAAAATATATATATATTTATATAATCACAATCAAAAAAGGGGCATATACGGGAATCATGGGGCACAGTAGGGAAAGTCCTCATTGTACCCCCATAATATCATGGGACACCCACAACTTCCTTGGGCCTGTTTCACAAATCAGTGAGAAACATAGACGGTTTTCACTGACGTGTTAAAAATGCATAGAGTACAGACCAAAAGTTTGGACACACATTCTCATTTAATGAGTTTTCTTTATTTTCATGACTCTGAAAATTGTAAATTCACATTGAAGGCATCAAAACTATGAATTAAAACTTGTGGAATGAAATACTTAAAGTGTGAAACAACTGAAAATATGTCTTATATTCTAGGTTCTTCAGAGTAGCCGCCTTTTGCTTTGATTACTGCTTTGCACACTCTTGGCATTCTCTTGATGAGCTTCAAGAGGTAGTCACTGGAAATGGTTTTCCAACAGTCTTGAAGGAGTTCCCAGAGATGCTTAGCACTTGTTGGCCCTTTTGCCTTCACTCTGCGGTCCAGCTCACCCCAAACCATCTCGATTGGGTTCAGGTCTGGTGTCTGTGGAGACCAGGTCATCTAGCATAGCACCCCATCACTCTCCTTCTTAGTCAAATAGCCCTTACACAGCCTGGAGGTGTTTTTGGGGTCATTGTCCTGTTGAAAAATAAATGATGGTCCAACTAAATGCAAACCGGATGGAATAGCACGCCGCTGCAAGATGCTGTGGTAGCCATGCTGGTTCTGTATGCCTTCAATTTTGAATAAATCCCCAACAGTGTCACCAGCAAAGCCCCCCCACACCATCACCCCTCCTCCTCCATGCTTCACGGTGGGAACTTGCCATGTAGAGTCCATCCATTCACCTTTTCTACAAAGACACGGTGGTTGGATCCAAAGATCTCAAATGTAGACTCATCAGACCAAAGCACAGATTTCCACTGGTCTAATGTCCATTCCTTGTGTTCTTTAGCCCAAACACGTCTCTTCTGCTTGTTCCTGTCCTTAGCAGTGGTTTCCTAGCAGCTATTTTACCATGAAGGCCTGCTGCACAAAGTCTCCTCTTAACAGTTGTTCTAGAGATGAGAAGGTGTGTCCGAACTTTTGATATGTACTGTATGTCCCTCCATATGCAGTGATTCACGGCACACGTGTGTTCTCCATGTACAATCTGTGCTCCGTGATCCGCGATAGCACATGGATATAAACTCACCTGTCCCCGCTCCTGCTGTCCGTGGTGCTGAATCTTCTACTCTCCTGTGTCTGGCCGTTGTGTCTCTCAACTCTGTATCTTCTTCCAGGTCGGCTGTGGCTGCATACATGAATATGCATGAGAATAATGAGTCGGCTAGGAAACAGCAGCCAGCAGCGGCCAGAGACAGCATCGCTGGAGACGGGTGAGTTTAAAAAGTTTTTATTTTCAATGTCCGTGTTTTTCTGGTATGTGTTTCACTGATCACACCATAGTGCGGCCCATGGGACATCAGTGATGTCTGAAAAAAACGGACATGTTTCTGTGTGTAAATCACGGACACTCGTGTACGCCACACGGAGACACGGTCAATGAAAAATCACTGATGTGTGCGCAGACCCATTGATTATAATGGGTCTGCGTATGTCAGTGATTCTGGTACGTGAAAAAATAGTAACATACGTGCCAGAAACACTGACGTGTGAAACAGCCCTTACACATAGTATGAGACGCCCGCAGATTCCTTATACACATGACACCCCCCACAGCTCCTCTATACATATTATGAGACCCCCTTAGCTCTCATACTTATTACGAGGTCTGCACAGTTCATTATCAACAGTATGAGTCCCCCACAAGTAAAGGCCACTCTGGGACACGTTACATCTTCTCAGCTCTCGGCTGTTTTAAGTTTTTTGAATTCGGATTCTACGTTTTTTCTATACGTCTTTCATTTGTGTCTGATAAATTACGTATACTTTGTACTTTTTGCAAAGGTGATCATTCAGTATTTTTATACTTCTTTTCTTCTTTTTCCTCTATCTAGTCTTAAGCGGGCTTTACACGCTGCGATCTCGCTAGCGAGATCGCAAGCGATCTTACCCGCCCCCGTCGGTTGTGCGACACGGGCAAATCGCTGCC
Organism: Anomaloglossus baeobatrachus; assembly: GCF_048569485.1. Classification (NCBI taxonomy): domain Eukaryota; kingdom Metazoa; phylum Chordata; class Amphibia; order Anura; family Aromobatidae; genus Anomaloglossus; species Anomaloglossus baeobatrachus. The sequence goes on along the minus strand of NW_027444873.1, from coordinate 6,322 downwards.
CTTGTCGCACAACCTCGCTTACCCCCGTCACACGGACTTACCTGCCCTGCGACCTCGCTCTGGCCGGCGAACCGCCTCCTTCCTTAGGGGGCGGGTCGTGTGGCGTCCCAGCGACATCACACGACAGACAGCCAATTGAAGCGGAGGGGCGGAGATGAGCGGGACGTAAACATCCCGCCCACCTCCTTCCTTCCACATTGAAGGTGGAGGCAGGTAAGGAGATGTTCCTCGCTCCTGCGGTGTCACACACAGCGTGATGTGTGCTGCCGCAGGAACGAGGAACAACATCGCTAACATCCTGGGCTGGGACGCCGACAGTAACTGGACGACACAGGTTGGTAGTTTCCTCTTTACCTTTACTGGCCAGGTGTTATGGTCCGGTTAGCCCAGAAGCAGAATGAGTCTCTCTTTGCCTGGCGGGTTGGAGGCCTTCCTTAATGCACTCTTGGTGTGGCTTGCTGTGGCCTGTAGTAGCACAACGTCCCCTTCTCTTTCTCTCTTTACTTGAAGATGACTGTCCCCTGTGACGGACAGCGTGAACCGGTTATGAGACCCGCTTGTATTACTGCGATCCCAGGTACTATATTGCTGCTGCGTCTTGGGACTAAGGTGGGACCGTTAGCACCCCGTAGCCGAGGACCTCGGTGTCCTGTCCTAGCGCTCGGTCCTGGAAAGTTCACACTGGAGCTCTCAAACAGCGACCGCTCTTTCTCCTCGTCAACACTGTTCTGCCAGGTCAGCAGGTACAGAGAGGCTCCCTTCAAAACAGGTTATGAGCTCCCCCTATTGGCCTGGAGTAGGAGATGTTGTATGTGATGTTCCAGACAAGGAGAGGTCCACACGCTGCCTCCAAGCATAGCATTGATCCCGGTGAGGAGAACAACGCCCCTGTGGCTCCTGTGACCACTGGGGTGCCACAAAACCACGGCAGAGATCAGAGAAGACGACTACATGTGAAAATGCTCATACAGAACTGCTGAGGTGCCTCCGACAAGTGAGGTCCAACCTGAAGACCCAAGAATGGAAGAAATCTGATGGAGACAAAGAACATCATCAGTGGATAGTGAAGGACTCTGAATAGGACGAGGCTCGGGATTTGGTGCATAATATCTCCACTGATAGAGGACGTCACTTCTTATGTAGATATATTCTGTGTATAGAAGGGGGTAAAATAGCAAGATGCCATAATGATCTCTGTGATTGGTTTAGCCAGGTAGGAAGACATAAAGTCAGTTGCTCGTATCAGAGGAGGACACCGCATACACGATGAAGAGAAGGGAAGTATAATCAATTCTTTTTTACTGTGTACGGTGTAATGGGGGCCATATATACCAGGATGGAGGCATATACCAGGATGGGCCCAGGATGCAGATATATACCAGGAAGGGCAAATATATACCAGGACGGGGGGCATATTTACCAGGAAGGGGCCCAGGATAAGGAAGATTACACAGGATGGGGGAGATTATTACATAATGAAGGGGGAGGGGGGGCAACTCGCATGTCTTTATAGGATTTAGAAAGCTACAATGGCCCATACATCTGACCGACATGTGGGTGAGGGGGGGTCCAGGCCCAATCCTTAGAAATAAATCATAGTAATAACAGTGGCCAGCCAACTATCTATTTTTCCTGGGGGGTATGGAAAGCTGCACCATGTATTATGGCACATGCAACAATGTTTTATAGCACGATGTGTTATGGTATGATGTATAATGGCACATTGTTTTATGGCACCATGTATTATTGCACATGGTAAAATGTATTATAGCATATGGCACAATGTATAATAGCACTGTGAATCGTGACACATGGCACAATGTTTTAAGGGCAAAATGTATTATGGCTTGATATGTAATGGCACATGGCACGATCTGTTATGGCATGATGTATTATGGTACAATGTATTATGGCTTGGCTTGATGTATTGTGGCATGTGGCACAATGTATTGTCTCACATGGCACAATGTATTGAGGCACAGGGACAGGGCACAATGTATTGAGGCACGTGGCACGATGTATTGTCTGACATGGCACAATGTATTGTCTCACATGGCACAATGTATTGTCTCACATGGCACGATGTATTGAGGCACAGGGACAGGGCACAATGTATTGAGGCACGTGGCACAATGTATTGTCTGACATGGCACAATGTATTGTCTCACATGGCACAATGTATTGTCTCACATGGCACAATGTATTGTCTCACATGGCACAATGTATTGTCTCACATGGCACAATGTATTGTCTCACATGGCACAATGTATTGTCTCACATGGCACAATGTATTGTCTCACATGGCACGATGTATTGTCTCACATGGCACGATGTATTGAGGCACAGGGACAGGGCACAATGTATTGTCTCACATGGCACAATGTATTGTCTCACATGGCACAATGTATTGTCTCACATGGCACGATGTATTGAGGCACAGGGACAGGGCACAATGTATTGAGGCACGTGGCACGATGTATTGTCTGACATGGCACAATGTATTGTCTCACATGGCACGATGTATTGTCTCACATGGCACAATGTATTGTCTCACATGGCACAATGTATTGTCTCACATGGCACAATGTATTGTCTCACATGGCACAATGTATTGTCTCACATGGCACGATGTATTGTCTCACATGGCATGATGTATTGTCTCACATGGCACAATGTATTGAGGTACGTGGCACGATGTATTGTCTGACATGGCACAATGTATTGTCTCACATGGCACAATGTATTGTCTCACATGGCACAATGTATTGTCTCACATGGCACAATGTATTGAGGCACAGGGACAGGGCACAATGTATTGAGGCACGTGGCACGATGTATTGTCTCACATGGCACAATGTATTGTCTCACATGGCACGATGTATTGTCTCACATGGCACAATGTATTGTCTCACATGGCACAATGTATTGTCTCACATGGCACAATGTATTGTCTCACATGGCACGATGTATTGTCTCACATGGCACGATGTATTGTCTCACATGGCATGATGTATTGTCTCACATGGCACAATGTATTGAGGTACGTGGCACGATGTATTGTCTCACATGGCACGATGTATTGTCTCACATGGCACGTTGTATTGAGGCACATGGACAGGGGACGATGTATTGAGGCACGTGGCACGATGTATGGTGACACGTGGCACAATGTATTATCTCACATGAGACGATGTATTGTCTCACATGGCACGATGTATTGAGGCACAGGGACAGGGCACGATGTATTGTAGCACATAGAACGATATATCGAGGCACGTGGCACGATGTATTGTGAACATGGCACGATGTTTATAGCACAATGTGTTATGGCATGATATATAATGGCACATGGCAAAATGTATTGGAATTTATATGGAATTTCCATATCAGGGTAATCTCTTGGACAATGTTTGGCCTCTGATACATGCATGCCTGGATTTAAGAACACCTGCTGATTATGTAACTTTTTTGGGGGAGAAGGAGTGGGGGAAGGGGGTCTTATTCAGACTTTTCCTATTGGGCCCCATGATTTCTATGTACGCCCCTTCTACAACTCCTAATCCTACATCAGATCCTCATGGCTGACCGCCAAGTACTTTCTTTCTAGTGGTGAATCGGCAGCACAACCATGGCGCTGTAGGGGTTACTTCTGCACAGACTCTCCACCCTTCTTACGTAAAGACGCTTTTCCACTTTCAGTTTCAGTTTCAGTTCTTTCACACTGCAATGGGTGGATGCTAGAATGTACGGGCTCCTTCCAGGTATGACGTCATTTGTCACAGGATAAGGGGCGTGTTCAATATGCAGCCCATTGTTTTCCAGAGGGAATTAACATTTTTCTAAGTCCACCTCGTCATGGAGCCGGGGTCTAACGGAGAGACCTCAAGTGAGGGAGGAAGGGGGGAGAAGACATGATTATAGTGGACAGGAGGAAACATCGCCATAGCCACTAACCTGGAAGGAGCCCATATATTCTAGGCTATACCCACTACAATGGCGACTGCTGAGCTGAGGGATGAGCTGATGAGGCTTCAGAGGAGGAGGAGAAGATGAAGAAGAAACTGAAGGAATATTTGGATGAACTTAACCGACAGAAAGCAGAAATTAACATGAGAGTCCAGAATCTGCAGGATCATAAGAGGAGATCCAGGACAAAGCCTCCGATGAGAGGGAGAACGAGATTTATGAATCTTACTAAGCAACTGGAAATGGCAGAAAAGAAAGCGCTGAGCGAGGTCTCCAGGCAGGAGGAGAAGATTGTGTCCCAGATATCTCATCAGATCAAGAAACTGGAAATACAGGAGGACGAACTGTCCAAGAAGATGCATCATGTGGAGGAGATATGTCATGTCACCGACCCAATAAGACTCTTACAAGAAAGTGACATTACAGAGTGTAGTCATGGAGGTGAGGAGGACACAGGGGCAGATGGTGGAGAGGTCAGATCTGAGGAGGATCTAGATGAGGTTCTGATCTCACTGACCTTACACCGATCTATGAGGGATATTGTCACCAGTGTAACATCAGAGCTCGGGGTCCATGTCCCAGACATATTGCTGGATGTGGACACTGCTCATAGATGGGTGAAGATATCAGAAGATCTGAAAACAGCAACAGATTTAGAAGAAAAACAGGAGAGACCAGAATCATCAGGAAGATTTGTCACATTACCCCAGGTGTAAGGCTATGTCCGCACGCTGCATCTATTTCTGACCACAAAGATGCAGCGTTTTTGGCCTCAAAAAAACGCACCTACGGCAAAAACGCATAAAAAAAGCGTTTTTGCGCATTTCTTGATGCTTTTTTTTGCTGCATTTTTCTCTAATACATTCAATGGCTGAAAAACGCAAGGAAAAACGCAAATAGAATTGACATGCTGCAGTGGTCACCACAAAAACACAGCCAAAAAAAACTGCAATGTGCGGACAGCAAAAATAAAATCTCATAGACTTTGCTTGGGAAGGAAATTCATGCAGTTTTGGGACCAAAACTGCACCCAAAAAATGCGCAAAAACGCAGCAGGCGCACATAGCCTTAAGCAGATGTGGCCTCTCATAAGGACGAAATTACTGGGAGGTAGAGTGGGATCATATAGGTAGATGCGACATCGGATTGTCCTATAGTATAAAAAAGGAGGGAGAGGAGTCTGATATTGGACTTAGTAAAAAATCTTGGTGTTTGGATATGTATGCTGGAGGATATGAAGTATGGCACAACTCAGTCGGATTAACCTTCAGCGTAAAGCCAACATGTCCGACACTTGGCGTCTTCTTAGACTATGAGGCCGGGCGTCTGTCCTTCTATGAGCTGTGTGACCCCATCAGACACTTAAGCGGGCTTTACACGCTGCGACATCGCTAATGCGGAGTCGTTGGGGTCACGGAATTCGTGACGCACATCCGGCCGCATTAGCGATGCCGTTGCGTGTGACACCGATAAGCGATTTTGCATCGTTGCAAAAACGTGCAAAATCGCTAATCGGCGACATGGGGGTCCACTCTAAAATCTCGTTACTGCAGCAGTAACGAGGTTGTTCCTCGTTCCTGCGGCAGCACACATCGCTGCGTGTGACGCCGCAGGAACGAGGAAGCTCCCCTTACCTGCCTCCCGGCCGCTATGAGGAAGGAAGGAGGTGGGCGGGATGTTACGTCCCGCTCAGCTACGCCCCTCCGCTGCTATTGGGCGGCGGTTCAGTGACGTCGCTGTGACGCCGCACGGACCGCCCCCTTAGAAAGGAGGCGGTTCGCCCGTCACAGCGACGTCGCTGGACAGGTATGTATGTGTGACGGCTGTTGTGCGGCACGGGCAGCGATTTGCCCGTGTCGCGCAACAGATGGGGGCGGGTACCCACACTAGCGATATCGGGACCGATATCGCAGTGTGTAAAGTAGCCTTTACACACCTTCACCGCCTCCTTCACTGAACCCCTACATGTTCTCTTCCGTGTGGATGATGGAGCCTCTGTGACAATAAGAAGCTGAGGCCGATGTCATCCATGACACCTTGTTATCACATTATCCTCGTCACATGGACACCTCTGTATGCAGTGAGGTATCAGCAGGATCCTCTAATAATACAATGTATATGGTGGGATTCATGGGGGGAGTTTTCCTCTTGGATTTTGTTTGTCTATCTCGGAGATCACAAGCAAAATCAATGATTGACCTGAATGGAAATATTAATTTTAGGACAATTCTCCAATTGATAACATTAGTTAATCATTAGGGATGATCGAATACTACGATTATCCGGCTTCGCGGATATTTTCCGTATACCTCGCCGCTATTCGATGCGCAATGTAAGTCTATGGGAAGCCCGAATA